>NW_010145715.1:0-8554 GCF_000699245.1 Pterocles gutturalis | reverse complement strand
CCCCCCCCCCCCCCAAAAAAAAAAAAAAAAAAAAAAGGCAAAGCTGTTGTGATTATTTTTAATATTCCTTTTTTACCACTACAAGCATGAACTAATGTACAGTTTCACTTTGCAGCTAATATACATCATAGTAGATCTACTGATTCCTCTGGAAAAGTGCTGTTAGGTGCTTCTGAAGTAGAGCTTTCCTGGAATATTTAATAATTCTTAGCCTTGTCATTCCTGAGCCTTCAATCTAGTCTTTTATTTGATTTTTACTTTGCATGTAGTTTGGGCAAAGTGTTGCTGAAATAGTCTTACAGGAGTCTTGGGCTGGGAACAAAAGAACTGATTTACCTGAAATACAGTCTAGTTCATCTAGGCAAAACAGGGAGCAGATCCAGAAGTTTAAAAGAATTTCAGAAATTCTCAAAAGTAGCCCTAATCTTGATTATATTGCAGCAGCTCTCAAGGAGACTAATAAAACAGACTGCCTGTAGACTACCTTTCTTCCTCACAATTTGGGGTTAGTGGCACTCTGAAGAATTAATTTTGATGTTTTTTATAATAAATCCTACTTCACGGATGTTCCAACATAGCTCTTCCGTGGTTCCTATGACAAAGCATCCCACTGACTACATTCTCTCATTAAGAAATACCTTTAAATCTTTTGTTTTTCGTTACTTGTATAACAACAAAAAAGATAAATGCTAGACACCTGACCCATCACCAGTTTTGGAGTTTTTTTATATCTGCTATGAAAATTTTTTTTCTTTTCTTTTAAACTGAATAATCTTGTCAGTCACCATGCCATTAACGACTTCTTTTGCCCTTCTCCGGATCCGTTTTTCTTCCTCTAGTTAAGCTAATCAAAACCAAACAGAAGATTCTGAGTGAGGATGAGTTTATAAGATAGAAATTAAATTTTCTTTCTTTATTCCATTCCATTCCATTCCATTCCATTCCATTCCATTCCATTCCATTCCATCCTCTTTGTATGCAAAATAATGTTCCTGAGTTTTTTTAGATCTGCTTTTTCCTTTCACTCTAGCCATAATCCTTGATGTGGAATTTATTTATTAAAGAGAATATTTTTTTTTACAAACGCATCAACGATATCCAAAAATCACCAAAGGAGGTAGCAAGGCTTACCAGCTATTGCAAGACATGTATGTTTGACCTTATTCTCCACCTTCACATTCTCTTCCCCCACTAAATTTTAAATCCTTTGGGTTATTCTTTACATTGATAAAAGTACAACGTAGCGGGGGTACCACTGCAGAGTATGTAATGCTCTCTGTTTGGCTCCATATTTCAGATTTTCAGTTATCATCTGCTATTTAGGTTTTTCCCTTATAGAATATATGCAATGTTCATGAGTAGACTAAAGCATTTCTTCAGTTTGCATTATTTTGTATTTGCAATCACTGAATTTCTTCTGATGTTTTGTGCCTGGTTGCCCCTTCCATTCCCTTCAACCTTCCAAGCTAGCTAATAATTACATTAACTCACTTCACACCAATCCTTGGGACAGCCTGTTCTTTGGGCTTGCTACTTCATGACCCTCATATTCCTGCCCTTTAAATAGTTGATCCTGGCACAGTGAGAGAGAGGACTGCCTGCGTTTGCCTAGTGCTTCTTGTAAAAGATTCAGTTATTTTGCTGCTTTTATGTAAAATGTTTGCTTTCTTATTTTTTAGTATCTGCAACTCACCATCCAGCTCAAGTCTCAGTGTGGATGGTAGTTAGAGCCCCTTGATTGCAGAGGACTTTTGTTCGGGCCATAAACTCCATCTCTGAACTAACTCATAATGTGCCTGTCCCCTTTTATTGACTTCTTGAAGGCTAGATTTTCAGAGTCTGAAGAAAAATGCATTGTCTCACATACTGTGTTCTAGGAAGACAGACTGTAGGCAGGACTGTAGATGTAGGCAGGACTGAAAGTGATCTCCGGAGCCACTGGGCCTAGTCCCGTGGTGCCAAATATGCACTGTCTCCTATTTTCCCTTTCATGAAGCTATTCAGTTCTAGGATCTAATTGTTCCATCCAGACAGTTTTTGACATATTTTCCCCATTTTTTCTTGATACTGATGCTTAAAGCTGTAGGGATTTTGTGAATATTTAGCTCTGCTCCTAGCCTAAAGGTTTTAGCATCCCCTTATCTTTCATGTCTCTGTCCAGCTTACTCCTAATTTGAAGTTTTTCCATCTCCTAAATACCCGCAGAACTTAGTGACAGTCATCTTAATGGTGTGAGTGCTCCCCTTTCTTCTCTGTAAACATATTAAACTTCTCCTCAGAAGCACTTCACCTCACATTGGCAGTAGCCCAAATATAGTTGATTTCTGCAGAAAATGTAAAGGGAAAAAAATGGAAACCACTGGCAAAATAAACTTGTAAAGATACACTGCCTTTCACACTTTCTCAGGTTTCATGTGTGTGACTAGCAAAATGGAGTGGAAAATCTTGCAAGTGGGCTCAGCTGTATCTTTGTTTGACACTTTTGACTGCAGAGATTATCTCAGTCTGCCTTTGGCTTTCCCACTTCCCGGAGTTTCCGTGTCCTTCCTTTCACTCTCTGTCAGCTGCTTTAGCAGCTTGTTCCATACTTCTGCAGTATGTTGTCTTTGCCGGGTATGGGTATGGTTTAAAACCCCCGTCTGCTGTCACCAAGGGGTGTTTAAATCAACTGTTCTATCCTTCTATCTGAAACAGCCTTTATTTTAATGGGCAGTGGACTGAAAATGGTTACATACTCATTCAAATTGCTGTCCTGATGTAGCTGTAAATGCTTAGCTCCAGTATAAACTGTAAAATGCCCACACACTGCTGTCTTTGTTCTATGTCAAGTGGTGCAGACGGAATGCAATGCCAGGCACATCCTTATTTCAAACACCAACATTAGATTTTGCGTGAGTGGTCATTTTATATATTCTGAAGACATGAATACTGCTTATTTTTGTTAAGTGTCTCTAAATTTGGAATAAAAATTAATACATTTTCCATACCTGCTTTTATAAAAATAATAAATGAAAAGCACACCAAGTTGAGGTTTGTCATTGTAAGTTGAACTAGGACATTGTGTGTATATGTACTACATCATGCTGGTAAAAATGTACAAACCCAGGCACAACTCCCACTTTCCAGCCTTTGACAATAAATGCTCGTTTTGACAGAACCCTAGGATTAGTAAACCATAGGTGTGGACTGATGAACTGTGATGTGAAATAGTGGCTTTGTTCTCTTAGTGATGCATGTAGGTTAACATTAATTTGAGTTATACTGGAAACTCAAAGGAGCTTTAAAAAAAGAGGAAAGGAGGAAAACCAGACGACAAGTTACATCACTGAGTGCACAAAGCAGAGGGAAAGGGTGTGGGTGTGGTAAGTTTGAGCTTTCTTTATCCTAGAGGAAATCAATTAAGTGCTTCCAAATTTTGTTTCTTTCTACAACAACAAAGATCTGACATTACCAGCCATCTTTGTTCACAGCAATATTTCTTTCACTTTCTTAAGAAGCTTTCAGTACCTTGACACACGTCCTGTATATCAGAAAAGATGGACAGACAGCAGTGAGATCTCCTTACATATCTGTTCTGAACAATGAAATAGCTATTTCTCAAAATGCAAGTTTTATATTTCTCGTGATTAGTCTAGGCACACCTTCCCCTTCCAAACAAGGTGATAACAGAAGTAATTTTGTAATACAAATGGTCTTCCTTTTGCCATTGTAAAATATGACAGGAGTTCTAGGATGTAGGTTAATTATAATGGTCATTCTACTAATGTCACAGTCATGTTAAAAGTACTATTATGAATTTATGGTGGTAAGTCCAATCTGGCATGTTAATGCAGCCTATTGTATATTTTTCCCGTTTATCTTGCATGCCTATTAAATAAATTGGGTGAGGGTTTTAGGGAAGGCTGAAGACTACCATCTGCCTGCTAGAAGAGTAATAGTCTTGCCTCGTTATATACTCTTAACCCAGTGGCATCTCAGTATGCTCCTTGACTCCATTTGATATATGTGCCCAAATTGTGCCCTGATTTGCATCCTGTGCCAATTCCATTAAAGAAAAACAAAACAAAACAAAACAAACAAAAAAAACCCCCAAAAAACCAAAATGCTGGAGGGGGAAGGCTAGGCTTGAATTTACCCTTCCATTTTAAAGCTGAGCCAGGTTTAAATCCTGGAGCGTGCAAAACCAATCTGAAGTAGTTGCAAGGTTTAGTTCTTTAACTTGAGAAGAGGCTATATGTGCTTTTGATAGTCAAATAAGGCTCAAGGTGTGACAGAATTTGTTATAATTCATCCCTCTACTTGACTTGTCTCATGGTACTTGGGAGCTAGCATGCCACCTTTATATGTGTTTCACTTGGTGCTTACCTCTTTGTCACCTAATGAGTGCATAATTCACACATTTAATACCCAGGGGCACATGCAAGCCTCACCATCAGTCTTTGCCAATGCATTTTTGGTCGCTGAACTTGCACAATATGAAAATGGTTGCAGAATTTGGACCATAAGTATCACAAATAACAGGTTTCCCCCAAGGCATGGAGGATGACCCCCAGTGTGCAAACGCAGCCCCAGGTGAACCCAGAGGATGTCTTACCATGCAGACAGACCCTCACCCCACAGGTTATCACACAGCCAAGCGTGTCTAGGCAGGCCACTGGCAGCCTCTCTGCAAGACAGCTGTACACTTGGAAGGCAAATGATTTGTGGAACTGTGTGTGTTTAAAGCCACTCATGCATAAAGCTGTCAAATGCCATGTAGACATAGGTAGAGCATTTCTGGCTCAACATATTAACATAGCAAAAGCAAAAGGCATTGACACTTTTTATTGGGAAAGGCATGCTGACTCCCTCGTGTAGCAAGTGTAGTTTAATTCAAACCATGGCACTTCTCTGAGGGCTGAGAAACAAAATCCTTCAGGCAGGATTTTGATGCAAGCAATATTGCGAGAAGTCATGTGAAAGTATTGCCATGCCTGTGAATTGCACTTCAGCAGTGTATTTTTCATTTACTAAATATTTTAAACAAATTAGTCTGATAAGCTCTGTATTATGCTGGAAGACAAAGGAATACGTAGCTGAATAACACTCACCATTCAGAGTCAGTGCTTTCTGCTGGGCAAGCAGAGGTGGTTGTGTCTCCCACTGGTGCCTGACCTGTGGGGAGAGCCAGCCTGCCATGTAGTGACCCTCTGATGTGGTGGGCACTGCTGGATGGATGGATGGATGTCTCCCACTCACTCCCTATCAGTAATCGTTGAGCTAACTGTGACGGAGTGACTGCTCTGCCACAATACATAGCTTCCCCTGCTTTTAGTCCACATTAATCGTTATATTCCTTTAAGAGGAACTGAGAAGGACTATGTATATGTTTGGGATTTTTTTAGTGAGGCTTCTTTGCTAAAAACACTTCTACATTTTAGCACTAGTTAAGACTCCTTTGCCTATTCTGGTAAACTGTACAAAAGCATTTTTGTCAACATTGTTGTCAATGGACAAAAGCACAAAAGATAGAAACTAGAGAAACCGCCAAAAAACTTGTTTGTTTGAAGAATTCTGCATTTCAACACACCTACTCAAAATACTTTCGGGTTGTTAGTAGCCTAATATACCAGGATTGGGGTGGAAAGGATAGCAGGAACCTGTAAATTCTATAAAAGTCTTGACCATAAACAACTTAAAGATTTTGGAATCTTTCCATAATCTCTATTTTTAATCATCATCAGCAGCAGGCAGTAATCCTACAGAAAAAAAAAAAATTCACAAATAAACAGACCAATTTTCCTTTAAGAGCAGAGCTAATTCTTTTCAATCCACTTTTTTATTACACTATTTTCCCTCTATCTATTTAGCTAGCATAAGGATAAATTTCCAAAGCTACCCAGTTGGAAAATAAATGGGTTCACTGTTTGTCTAGCATTCCAATCTTCACAAATGTAAATCAGTCCAACTGCTACTCATTTAAACCTCCAACTTCACAAAACATTAAAGGACTGATTTCAATACACAATTTAATCTGTGACAATTCACCAAGATTTCTGCTTGAACATCATTAGAAATTGACTATCTGATAAAGAGACACCACTATCAGAGGTCAGGCAGGTCAACCTGTGTCATTTACGTAGTTTTACTGGGTCAACTACAGCAGGCACCACTATTTGAAGGTTAAATTGTTACAATTAAATACGTATACATCTATTCCCATAGCTACTCTGTTGTTAAATCTACCGTAAACAACACAAGCATTTATATCTGACCCTAATTGTGTCCAAGATGTCACCATTTGGAAATTATACAAAAAAGGACATTATAATCCATTACACATTAAACAATACTTTATGTAGTGAGATCCATAATTAGCTGGTAGAAACTGGTTTCATTTATTCACATCAGTGTTAAGGGGTTCATTTAGGTTACTTTCTTTCATTTTAATTGGAATAATGTGAGTAGTGCTTCCCAATATATTTTATAGCTGGGAAGTTCACTATAAACAAAGGCATGTAACCCTGCCAAGGCAGTCACTAGGGAAACTCTTTTTCTATGCATTGGCCCTATTCACTTGCTCCCTAAGTATCTTCAAGAAGATTGGCTTTGTCGGGGGGGGGGGGGGGGGAACGGTTGAGGGGGATGTCAGTGAAGAGCCTTCTTATATTCAAGCACACTGCTTAGTTGGAAAATCCTACTTAAAGTTTGAAGCTGGCCCGCCAGGAACATTAACATTATGTGATTTTCCTACTCATCAGAGAAAATCAAATGAAATATCTCAGTAGCGTTTTGTAGCAATCAGATCATTCTGATGCACATAATAGTATAACAAGGTAGGTATACTGATACCACAAGAGAGAGAGTAGTTAGCCAAGTAACTAAATTTATAATCAGCTCCTACAGGAAAAAAGAAAAAGGTTTCTCTGCATACCTGCCTGCGTGTCTCTAGTTTGAACCACAATGTATATATAGAGTGGTGTATGTGCTAGGAAGGGTTCTCAGAACCACTGGTTTAAATCAATTCTAGTAAAATATCAAACTGGAATTTAACAAGAAATACTTACCAGTATGCCTGCACAAGACAAACGTAACATATCTCAGATGAGTTTCCTACTGCACACGATCACTTTTGTTTCCTTCTGATTTGCATTAAAGCAGAACATTTACTTTTCACTCAACTCAGTAGCATGGGATATTTATTCTGTTTTATCTGTGTGCTAGTGACCTGATCCAAGACTCCCAGAGTCTTCAGTGGGCTTTGAATGAAGTCTTTGGCTGGGGAAGCAAAAGCGCTTGAATGCAATAGATTTTGTTGAAAGCAAATGATTAATTCTGATACCTGAGCAATTCCTCTGCTGGGCTTTCACACAGATGCACACGTGTCTGCGTGCACTGCAACAGACAGCAGAGGTGCAAGCCGTGCAGCCAGTACAACAAAATCGTGAACATTTGTTGTACAAAAGATCATTTGTTGTACATGTAAGATCATATCGCATCATTCATCCTGAAACTACCTTTCTTTTTTTTCCTTATTTTTGTAATTTCAGATTTTGCGTTGGAGACAAATTTTTCCTGAAGAACAACATGATTCTGTGCCAGACAGACTATGAGGAGGGTTTAATGAAAGAAGGTTATGCACCCCAGGTCCGCTGATCTGATGCCACATCATTAAGAATACAAAGCACTACGTTCTTTTATCTTTTTTGCTCAACGTGTATATAAGAAATGACACAGGAACCTACTGAATAGCATAGATATAGGGAGACAGAATGGTTGCGTGAAATAAAAGGCGGGCTGCATCTGTATGTAGTGAAAATTGCTCCAGTTCAGAGTTGAATGTTAATTAAAAAAGGTACTGTACATACAGCTGGATTTTTTTTGCTTGCTCTTGGGGTTTTTGGTTTGTTGGGGTTTTTGGTTTGTTGGGGTTTTTGTTTCTTTTTGTGTCATTTGGCATGAGATGTTTATTTTGGACTATTGTATATAATGTATTGTAATATTTGAAGCACAAATGTAATACAGTTTTATTGTGTTACCATTTGTGTTCCTGTTTGCTTCTTTGTATTGTTGCATTTAGTACAATCAGTGTCTAAACTTACTGTATATTTATGCTTTCTGTATCTACCAGCTATTTTAAATGAGCTGTATCTTTCTAGTATAAAGAATTAAAGAGCAAATCCCAACCATTATGCTACATTTAGAGCTTAAGAATACTGTTTACATTAAAACTATTTAGAAAACCAATAACTCTAGCAGCACCTGCTGCTGATGATGCTATGGTTAAGGGTCTACCAGCACTTCTGTTATAAGCCTCTATTTTTCAGGGGTTAAGCATCTGCTGTGTAATTGCATAGATTTTTCTCAAAGAGCACTTTTATTTTACTACAAAATTTTGAAAAACAAATCTGACTGGTTTGGGATATATTATAAAAGGTGCAAAAGTTAATGATTTTGGGTGCTGCTTTTGGGCACTGCTTTTGAGCCCCTTAGGCATTCAAAATGCCTGGATTTGATTTTTAATTTAGCTGGAAATTAAGCCCTATTGCAAACCAGTGCCTCTGGGTATCTTTTT
>NW_010145714.1:0-1544 GCF_000699245.1 Pterocles gutturalis | reverse complement strand
ACTTTCCAAGGTCCTTTTCAGATGATGACTTAACCTCCATTACTTTCCAAGGTCCTTTTCAGATGATGACTTAACCTCCATTGCAATTAGGTTAAGAATGCTGTTCCATTTACCATGCTGATTTCTCTTTGACAGTATGCTCACTCAGTGATTCAGAATGTCTCTGGTAACATGAGGACACACTAACTTGCACGACATTAATAAATCTTTCATCAGTACATTTCTGATTCATTGCAGTTACAAGCAAAGTTGTTTGAACTCGTGTTGTGCTGTTTGATGAATCTTTTGAGGATGCTCACAGCAGAGAGCAGCCAGAACTGGGATGGCCTCCTGAAATATGCAGATACAAATCCTAGTTTCATACTATCTGCTGAATCTTTGAGGATGTTGATTAAGGCTGGAAGAAGAATATCAGTTCTAACACTCCTCCAAAGAATTCAGATCCAACCTGCACCTTTGCATCACGGTCTGTCTGGACTTAGAAAGAAACAGAGATACAAGATACGGACATGCCCGGAATTTGATGTCAGCTATATAACCAAAAAAAAGATCTGGAAGTGACAATTGTCTAGCATTTTATTTGATAGATATCTTCTTGTGGCACTGAGAAATGTGTTTTATTAGGTTATAACTATTTTAAATTTTATCTTTAAATGTGAATGTAAAGTGATCTAAAATGTGTGATGGATTAGATCTTCATCAATTAGCAGGAAACGGACCACAGAGAAGAATCAAATTTGCTAAGCATGGTTAGGCACTAACTTCATGCCCAAGCCGCTGAGAAAAGCAATGCAATCCTTCCCTTTTCAATACTCCTTACCCACAAAATGCATACAGAAACTCCCTCCTCCAACCCATGCCCAGAAAAAAAAAGCTGTGCTGCAAATAATTCTGCTGTCTTCACAGGCATGGGGACAAGCTCACGGCATGAGACAGCTGGAAGTGTTTGTTTGCCTGTATTTAGTCAAAATTTACTGAGGAGACCATCACAAAGAGAACACAAATCATAACATCGTTTTGATCTAGATGGAGGCTTTCTGCAACACCAGTCTCTCATCACTAGCACCAATGATCCACTCCTTTATCCTTTTGATTCATATTCGAGGTAATTTTAGCATCCACTGGAACTGAGAGTCTGAAGTTCTGATTAGCTGGGTCTTTTATGGTGTGCTTACATCCCTCTGCTTCGGCATGGGTTTGTGACATATTTATCATATTGATCCTGGATAATTGCCCTGCTTCTCTTCTTTTTACAAAGTCTTTGTTCAGATATCAATCTCTGATTTCTTTTCTATACTGTACACCTCACAGTATCTAGATAAAACCAAAATCCTCTCTTATCTGTCAGCAAGTACCCATTGTTGAGAGATGAAGAGCCAGCTCTATTTTTTGGGAGCAGAATGCAGCTCAGTGGTGACCGGAGTGTCAGAGAGGGGAACAGGAAATGTTGCCACTATTTGTTATTGTTGTTTGTTATTTTATCTACACATTATATGTATTACATATATAAGTACATATTTATTGTTATTATCTTTATATAATAA
>NW_010145713.1:5204-16217 GCF_000699245.1 Pterocles gutturalis | reverse complement strand
AGGGCAGTGAGTGTGCTGTGTGCCCTCCTTGCTGCCCTAAGGATTTTGAAGTTTTTAATTCTGTTTGAGCTTCAGCTTTCCTAACCTGATCTCTGGCTTCACGGACAGTGTCTCTGTATTGTCCCCAGGCTACCTGGCCTTGCTTCCACCCTCTATAGGCTTCCTTTTTGTGTTTGAGTTTGCCCAGGAGTTCCTTGTTCATCCATGCAGGCCTCCTGGCATTTTTGCCTGCCTTTGTCTTTGTTGGGATGCATCGCTCCTGAGCCTGGAGGAAGCGATCCTTAAATATTAGCCAGCTTTCTTGGGCCCCTCTTCCCTCCAGGGCTTTATCCCACGGGACTCTTCCAAGCAGATCCCTGAAGAGGCCATAGTCTGCTCTCCTGAAGTCCAGGGTAGTGAGTTTGCTGTGTGCCCTCCTCACTGCCCTGAGGATCTTGAACTCCACCATCTCATGGTCACTGCATCCCAGGCTGTCCTTGAGTTCCACGTTCCCCACCAGCCCTTCCATGTTGGTGAGAACAAGGTCCAGCCAACCCTCTCCTGGTTGTCACCTCTATCACTTCGAGAAGGAAGTTATCGTCAACACATTCAAGGAACTTCCTGGCCTGCCTGTGCTGTGCTGTGTTGTTCTTCCACCAGATATCAGGGTGGTTGAAGTCCCCCATGAGGACCAGGGCTTGTGAGCGTGAGGCTGCTCCTGTCTGTCTATAGAGGGCCTCATCCACTTGTTCTTCTTGGTCAGGTGGCCTGTAGCAGACCTCCACTACAATGTCCCTGTCCCATCATAGTGGTATTTCATTGTATCTGGCATTTGCTCTGATACAAACACATCAGAGAGATTAATATTTCCTGTCATCATTGTCAGTAGAAATTAGAATAGGTGTTATTTGAAGATTTGAGTCAAAGATGTTTTACAAAAAAAACTTTTCTCATGCACTATAATACAATAATTGTGAATAAAGAATTAATTCCCTCAACCTGGAGGTTACTTAGGTAGGATGTGGAAGGTGAGGAGAAGCTAGGTGTACACTGGGGTGTTAACACTTTTGAATAGAAGCAAGCGTATTTGGGAGGAGGAAGCAAAGAGCATGGGCAAATAGCAATATGTGTGTAGCAGTTTAAAGCAGGTAGGGAGAGACAAAACACATTAGGTAAGGTGCTGGAAATTACCTTCTGTAGTTGACTGAAACATGCATCTACAGAATCTGGAGCAGAACAGTTGAGTGCAACATGTAGACTGTAAACTGGCACTGGCTGGGATAGTGAAAACACAGTGAAATAGAAATCTGAGCTGGAAGATGAGCATCAAAGAATGTGTGTTTTTCCTAGAAAATAGAAGTTAAAGTCAGCTTGGTGGGGAAGCGCTGTTGTTGTTATGATCAGCTTAAAAAATAGGTGTGGTATGAATAAAGTATGTTCTTTTTGAATGAAAGTTTCTGATGGAAGAGGTAATGTAATAGCAATACAGCAGAGTATGATTTGAAGCTGCCAAGTAGTTCACCCATAACTTCTTAAATCAAAGAATGATGTTTATTTTTACAGTAATTTAAAACAATGTAAGAATTGTGATATGAAGTTATGTTGAATTGAATGGTCACAAGGAGGGTTTGCCTTATGTAAATATTGGTCTAGAACTCATTTGCTTTTGAAACTGAAGCTTCTATAAACTAAGGAAAAAATTATTGACAGAGGGGGTGTTCAGACACTGGAACAAGTTGTCTAGAGCAGTCTTGCAGTCTCTGTTCTTGCAGGTGATCAGAATCTGACTGGACAAAGCCCTGAGAAACCTAATGTAACTTCAAAATCAGCTGTGCTTTGAGCACTGGGTTAGAACAGATGACCTCCAAATCTTTGTTTCAACCTAAATTGTTCTGTGATATTTAAGCTCCACCTAGTTAATAAAGCCAATTGGAGTATTTTTTCATATGAAGAGAGCTGGAATTCCTTGAACTCAAAGATACTGAAAAGGATATTAGACTTTATTTTGGGAAAGAGAATAATTGATCTAAAAAACTGGCTAAGTTACCAGGTCAAGGAGTGAGCTTCTCTGCCTGCTCTTCTGCAGTACCTGTTTGCATGTCCTTAGCCCATAGAGCATACAGAGTAAATTTGGTTCAACTTTTTCCCACAGTGTTGGGTGATTAAGCTAAACTGAATTACTTTCTTTGTTGTGGTGAAGAACATGCCTTTGGTTTGTTACCATAGCTCAGCTGACATACTGTGTTTCATTGTTGCTCTAATAACTTGATCACATGCTTAAATCTTTTGGAGTCCTATTTATTGGGACTAAGTTGAAAAATTATTACTTAGGGTAGAGATTAGTAAAAGAACTGTAGAGAAGGAGCTAGTAGAGGTAGTTAGTGGAATTAGAAGAGTGATTATCAAATAGGAACAATTGCAGTGGAGTTCCCTAGGGATTGGCTCTGTGTCTTACTTAGTATTCTTATCATGATATTTGATGCAAGGGAAATACTGTCAATACACAAGTAACTTTACGATAAACTGCTCTGAGGAAGCTAGACGATTTGGAAAAAAAAGCACTGTCTGGAGCAGAGTGGATAGGACAGCTGAAACTTAATCTGAAATGATGGAAACAGTTCTTGCCATCTGTAATCGAGAAAGAAGAATAGATAATATGAGGATAGGTGTGCAGATGAACTTTAAGAAAGATCAGTGGAATAGAGAGTCTAGCAAAATAATGTAGGAGGATGTAAGTTCATTTCAGCAAATGTGATGAGGCATTAATCACAAAACAAGGATAAAAACTCTTGTAAGTTAAATTAAGAAGTTGGCACACAAATATTTTATGTAAATTAATTACATGAAAATGTCTCGTCATCCTAATGTTAAAAGGTTTTCAATAAGACTATGGGGAAGAAAAGGAATGTCATAAATTAAGAAAAGATATCACATGAATTTCTGTGACATAATGTAACATAACTTTTAAAAAGGAAGAAGCAGTCAATTCTAGAGTATTTTTCTTGCAGTCTTGCAAACTCGATCACTAGCTCTGCATGATGTTGCAGAAGCAAGGGGAACAGGGTTGCTAAAATAAACATGGTCATAGAACTGTATTAGCCTTAGAAATCAACTGATTTAGGCTGTTAATTCTATACCATGATAAGGAATTTCAGTACAAAAATAGCACAGAAGAAATGAAACTGTCTGTACCAGAACCTGCTGGTAATGATCATATTCTCTTCACAATATTAAATACTGAAAACTGTCAGGTAGCTTTAATCATATGTATTCTGAGAATGAAAGTAATTTCTTTGATAAACTGACTGGTACTGTTACTTTACACTATGTTGTGAGCACTGTATAGTATTTGGTAATAGTAACTTAAGCACATTTTCATAAAACTTGGAAGAGTGAAGTTAATGCTTCCTGGACAGGTCCCTGTTCTTTCTCCTCCTCCCATTTTTTCCCGTTTCCCTGCCTATAACTTAAGTGGATCTTGGCACTCAGCAGACTTGTTTTTTAAGCTCCAATGTTTCTGACATTTCTACCATGTTAGAAAATGAGCCCAGCCAAACAAATTCTCATTGTTTTCTGATAGATTAATGAGTTAAATCAGTGCACTGAATAGCTTGACAAGTAGCAGAACTAGCACCAGGGATGGAATAGAATGGCATAGCCAGGTTTGCTATATGGGAAGAGAGAAGAGTAAGAGTGGGAATAGTGAGGAGCAAGACTTTCCTTTTTAGCAGTGTTGGACTATTGATGTGTTCAACTGCAGTCTGAGTTAAACAGTCTGCTGTCTCTTTTCCCAGTTTAATTTGGTTTTAGTAGATATATATGATACCTGATATCTCAGGATTTGTGAACATTTTATACTTCTGTACTGTTATTTATGTAGATATGTAGATATGTAGATAATGCAGCCTAATTTTATAGACTGTAATTTACTTGTATCATCATAAAGTAGTCTTCCTGAATTTTTCTGAGGGAGTCCGACTTCTTACCTTAAACTGACAAAACAGAGAATCTTCTTATGTACATCAAGTAATAGGAATTGTTTCAAGCAGAGGTAGGAGCTACACCAAAGTTGTTTAGGTCCTTTCCGTCTACTGTTATACTAAGAAGTTGGAAATAAAATTGAACATAATTGTGAGTACAACTCAACAACTGAATTAAATTTGGATGCAAGTGATCTTTTAAGCAGTCAGGGGCCTATGATAGGAAGAAGGTGGAGTCCAGGCATGGAAGGCCAATAGTAATAAAATTGTCTCTTTTTCTGCTGTAAGAATGTTTTTTTTTAGTATATTGAAGTTAGTCGGTTCTGTAGTAATCAAAATGACAGAATCAGTTTCTCTAAAAATAAATAAAACTTACTGAACACAAGGGAGTTATGGAAACGTCTTTTGCAAAAATAATAGTAAGTGTAGTTTAAATGTGCTTTGTTTCTGACAGCTATGTCAGAGAGGATATTGCAGTCTTTAGGAAAAAATACCGTAACATGTTCCTTTTGGTTTTGAGCATAACCCTACTGCAATTCCATTGTGCCACTGAGTATATCTGCTTCAAGTTAAATTTCATTTTTTTTCTTTTCTTCTGAAAAATAGGGGATACTGCCTCCTTGGTAGGCATAGAATTGGTTTTGAATTATCTTTTAGTAGTGCTATGGAGATGTGAAACCCTATAGGGATTCTTAAAGATTATTGAACAACAGTGCAGGAAGTGTACTAAAATATTCAGAAGAATCAGTCCCTCCCCATTTCATATCATTGTTCCAGAGAGTGATATTTTGCCCAGTTCACTTTATTTGTTTAGAAATTTAAATAACTAGTCTAAGCTTCTAATTATAATGCACAGTTACACATCAATATAGGACAATAATATTAGTTTCTGTTCAAATAATTAAACTTTTGAAGCCTTCATTTTTATTTCTGCTGTTAATATTTACTCATTCTGAGTAAACAGATACATATTAATGTCCTATGTGCAAGTTTTAGAGAGGCAGATTAGTCTCAGCATGTGCCTGGAAGATTGACAGAGCTCTAGTAGCAGTCTTCTTGCTCGATTTGACTGTCAGTTCTTTTGATACTTCATATTATGAGGCAGTGGACTTCTGCACAAGTGAATGGGGCCAGCTTTAATAATTCTAAACTTTTGTGGGATAAATCCCCTATCAGAGGTGTGTATTTAAAGTAAAGTTTGCCTTAAATGTAAGAGTTCTGAGCTAATTTTTTAGAATCATAGAATGGTTTGGGTTGGAAAGGAGCTTAAAGATTGAGTTCCACCCCCCCCTGCCATGGGCAGGGACACCTCCCACTAGACCAGGTTGCTCAAAGCCTCATCCAGCCTGGCCTTGAACACCTCCAGGGATGGGGCATCCACAAATTCTCTGATCAACCTGTTCCAGTGCCTCACAACCCTCACATTAAGGAATTTATTTCTAACATGTAATCTAAATCTGTCCTCTTCCAATTTAAATCCATTACCTCTCATCCTGTCACTACATGACCTTTTAAAATGTCCCTCCCCATCTCTCCTGTAGACCCCTTCAGGTACGGGAAGGCCACTATAAGGTCTGCCTGGAGCCTTCTCTTCTCCAGGCTGAACAACCCCAACTCTCTCAGCCTGTCCTTGTACGGGAGGTGCTCCAGCCCTCTGATCATCTTCGTGGCCCTCCTTTGACCCTCTCCAACAGCTCGACATCCTTTTTGCGTTGGGGCCCCCCAGATCTGGACGCAATACTCCGGGTGGGGCCTTACGAGAGCAGAGGGGGAGAATCACCTCCATCGACTTTCTGGTCACGCTTCTGCTGATGCAGCCCAGGACATGGTTCGCCTTCTGGGCCATGATCAGCAGAGGGGGAGAATCACCTCCATCGACTTTCTGGTCACGCTTCTGCTGATGCAGCCCAGGACATGGTTCGCCTTCTGGGCCATGATCGCACATTGCCGGCTCATGTTCAGTTTTTCATCTACCGATACCCCCAAGTCCTTCTCCTCAGGGCTGCTCTCAAGCCATTCTCCTTTATCACTGAAGTTTTTAAAATCTCATTACTTTAATATGGTTTATTGAAAAACTTCCTGCAAATGCAGGTCAGTAGTGAGTTCTCACTGAAAAGCAGTATTTTTCTTAATTTGACAGGTATGTCAGTTTTGTTGAAAAACTACCAAAGCATTTAAAAATTTAAGACTTCTCTATTATTTTGAATGAAAGACTTCTGTTCCACTGCTTGAAAAGAACCCAACACAACCCCTCTTTCCCCCCTTGCTAAGAGTCATCACCTGCATGATATGTGTGCATCTGCAGAAGCTTCAGAATGATACAGCCTTTTTAATGGGGGTGGAAGAGAGGTAACAAAAGTCATTGAAGTGTACACATAGACAGATAGATAGCTGTTCCAGGTCTGTTTGTAGAACAGGAAAGTTATTAATAAAATCTGTGATTTTGAAATATGTAGGCATTAGCTTAGTATGTGGGATTAATCTAATTATTTGCTTACTGTCTTTTTCCAATACAGTCAGCAGCCAGCTTCGGGTGTAGCCTATTCCCATCCAACTACAGTTGCTAGCTACACTGTCCACCAGGCACCAGTTGCTGCTCACACAGTTACTGCAGCCTATGCTCCAGCAGCAGCTACGGTTGCAGTAGCTAGGCCTGCTCCGGTAGCTGTTGCAGCTGCTGCAACAGCTGCTGCGTATGGAGGCTATCCTACAGCACACACAGCTACAGATTATGGTTATACACAGAGGCAACAAGAAGCTCCACCACCACCGCCTCCTGTCACTACGCAAAATTACCAGGTGGGTTCAAAAAAAAATTACTTATGCTGTATGGATTTTGAATGATACATTAAAAGGAGGAGGCTTGTTTAGATAAGAGAATGTGATGATATTTATAATTTTTTTCTGTTGTGAGTCACAGTTTGAGTACCATTCAAATTACTTAGTAGCAAAAACTGATAGAATGTGAAGTGACTGCAGTCTTGTATGTAGAATATTATCACCTCTAGTACTGCAGGAGCTAAGGTTTAGACACTCAAAAAGTAAGTAATGAACTGATATTTACCTCCAAGTGATTTTGTGAAACTACTGCTGAGAAGAATAGTACTGTCTTGTCTCAGCTAGCTTAAGTGTTCGAGTAGCATGCAGTAACTGGGTCATGAAACTCATGTAGCTTAAAAAACTGTTACAAAAAAATTTTCAGTGGAGGTAGAAATAGTTCCCTTGTCAGATTCCTGGGTGCCACAAGAATTCTAGTGCCAAACATATGAGGATAGAAGATTGCCCTAGGAGAGGAACTACCCTTTGGATAGTTTTTGGGTACGCTGTGTGAGATTACTGCTTAACATTGTGAGGCTACTGGCTTCTATACAAGGGTACTGTTTGTCTGTTTTCATCTTGGATGTTGAAATAGTTTGTTTCTTGTAATAATTTTTTAGCTTTTTAGTTCTAAACTTATCAAGGCATTATCTAGATTCTAATTAGTATTTTGGTTTGTTTAAAAGGACTATACTATTGCTGCATGTTCTCAACTCTTTTATACAGCTTCTATGATTTGTTACATATGGTAATGAATCGTAACAGAGGAGGCTTTCCAGTAGTAGGTGTGGTCATAATTATGAGGTCAGTTATTAAATGCATTCGGGCAGAAAAGAGAGTCCCCTAACTAAAAAAAAATAACGTACAAGCAGTTTACACAGGTTGGATGGAAAAGATATTTCACTGGGTTCTTTTTTAAATAAAAAGAATTTTTATACATTAGTACATTTCAGCTATAGTAGTTCACACCTTGCTACCCTCAGTTGATCAGCTCTTTAAGCTTTACAATAAATATGTGAGGATGAGAGAATATATCTACATACCTATAGTGGCTTCCAGGCCCTCTGCTTCTAAGCTTACTAGCCATCTCCAGAGTTCTAGAGGTGTGCAACAGGCTACTTGCCTTGCCTTTATAGACTAAATCTGTTTCCCTAATAGTCTAGTTGATACACCAAAAAGTAAAGGAGTCTTTAAAAATATCACTTTCATACTCTAAAAAATATAACCAAGAAACGTATTGTTAATTATGGAATTTTTAAAGCCAATATAGGGTCAAGTTTGTAAAACCTGTGAATTTATTGCGGTGTGTAGAAATTCACATTTTATGCAGATCTATGGTGGTTTTTTGCTTCATGTTTTACAGAAATGTAGTCTGATACAGTCATTATGAAAAACTACTGGGAGTAGTTGCTTTTCAGTAACAAAAAGAATTTGTTAGGGAAACTGGTTTAATAGCATGAGGTTAATTCCTGTATTAAGTCTGAAAAAGACCATCAGGGTTGTTTTCAGGCCTGAAGTATATGTAAACATAAATTTAATTTCTTTAATGCATTTTTTTATATACTGTGTCTGTAAATGCTTTTTAAAATCTACTTTAGTAGACCAGAAGGAAATACATTGTTTCTTTGACTCTACTAATGACTTTTATTACTCCAGATATATACTTAAAGGATAAATTTGCTGGTTTTTCTTCTTTGAATTTTTAGGATTCCTATTCTTATGTTCGATCTACTGCCCCAGCTGTAGCTTATGACAGCAAACAATACTATCAACAGCCAACAGCGACTGCGGCAGCTGTGGCTGCTGCTGCCCAGCCTCAACCTTCAGTAGCTGAATCATACTACCAGACAGGTGGGTGGCGTCATTCAAATTGCTGTTATTATACGCAGTCTGTGTACTACTTTAGTACCTTAAAAATAGTTTTTGGAATATTTCACATTATCCAGATTTTTTTTTTGTTTTGTTTTGTCATGTAATTTCTGTCAAAGTATTGAAAAAATTGGTGCACCTAGAACTTGAAAATAATTGCAACATTGTTGTAAGTAGCTATCTCTGAGATTTGGATTTTTATTAAATACACTCAAAACATACTTCTAGGCAAACTTCTTTTTGATTTGTCTGGAAAACTTGCTGAAGTAGGTTCCAATAGTCAATGGTGGGTTCAGAGGATACCTTGGTTGGAAAGACTCTTTCAATTTCAGTGCATGTAGTTAGTTAATTATTGGTGTCACGATTGCTGCAAAGCATAAATCCTGTTTACTTTTTTTCTTTAATTAGAAATGATAGGAAAGTTTAGGTGTGCTTTGGTTTAGTGTACTCTAGTAAAACCATTTAACAAGAAGGTTGTTTTAAAACAATGCAGCACATTTAAAAATAAATAAGTAAATCTGATGCTTACTAGTGTAAGCTGTGACATGAGCAAACAGTTGTGTGACACATGGTACACAATGCATAACTGTGACTGTCAACAAAAAAACCCCACAACATGCAAAACCAACAAGAAACAAAAAAAACCCCTACTTGTTATGTGTTTATTCCCCAGCATATTGTTAAGTATCACTTAATGTGGTTTACATTTCATTCAATTAAAACATGTCAATGTTTGTGCATTTTTATTTTCTGTCCTAATTAGCTCCAAAAGCAGGATATAGCCAAGGCGCAACTCAGTATACCCAAGCCCAGCAAACACGACAAGTGACAGCTATAAAACCTGCAACCCCAAGTCCAGCAACAACTACATTTTCTATATATCCAGTATCCTCTACTGTGCAGCCAGTGGCAGGGGGCCAGCCAGTGCCACCTGCAGCTACTGTTGTCCCATCCTATACCCAAAGTGCAACGTACAGTACGACAGCGGTTACTTACTCTGGTAAGAATTTTGCATATTATGTTGCTGGGATCTTTGCAGTTATTTACAGGAGAGGTTTTAAATACTCAGAATTTTAGCAGTTCGTGTTTTGTTACATCATAGTCTACTGAGAAGTATCAACCAGTTGAATCATTATAATGGAAAAATATTTTGCTTTGTCTTTAAAAGAGGTTTGATGATTGTATGTGCCTTTTTTTGTTATATGTGAGAATATACAAAGTGTTGGCATTGCTACATGCATAGTGTTTTGTTGTCTTACTGTAAGGTTTGGAGAGAAAAGATGAGGGATAGAAAAAATAAGGAAACACATCCACACAAATATAACACAGGGAAATTGGAAGAGAGCATGCTGCCATCAGACAGCAGTTATGGAGACAGGGAGTAGCAGTCCAATAAAAATCTTGTAAGTTTGGGTTGTCTTGACCCAAAGTGAGAGGAGAATGGGTGCTGAAAAATAGAATTTCCTTCAAACATTAGAAATCCAAAGAGTGGTTAAAGATGAAAAGATATTAACTTTATGGCCAGATGGTACTCAGCTGGCACATTATGGCTATCTTGAACTTTTTGTTTTGTTTTGTTTTGTGTTTAAAAAGGGGTTTTAAAACTTCCTTGAGAGAGAGCCTGATCAGAGGATTAGAATAGTTGAACCAGTAGATGTAGAAAGTTTATGGGAAGACTGGCTCAAAGGTGTGAAAGTCCAGCTTCCTTGATTTGTTCAGCTTTCATACTAGAAATCAAGGACTGCATAGCCAGGTTTTAATGAGCAAGCAGCTTCTCTGCACTAAGCCAACTTAAATCAGTGAAGTAGAATCAGGTAGCACTAGCCATTCTGTCTTTTAGCTTCATTTTTTCCCACTTGTTCTACATAATGTCTGTCCTGCTTGACATTTTGAAACTTGAACAATAAATCTGGTTCTGGAAGACTGCTTACTTCAAGTGGTCTTTGATAAATCTTTTATTAAAATTCTTGTTACATAGTAGTCGGTCTTACCAGATGTACCAGGAAGTTTGACATATTCTTTAGGGATGTTTTGATGTATCTTAACATCACTATATGTCTGCAAAGATACATCTAAAATCAAATATATTCCTGATACAATTGTTATCTATGTATTTGTGTACTGTCAAACATAAAGGAAGATTCAAACTGCCTAACAAGTTCTCAATAAATCATTTTTATCCTGCCCTGCCCCTCCTGACTCTATTATGCAGCATGTTTTGAATTAGTATATTATGTAATTGATGCATTATGTACAGTGATGTAACATTTATTTTATTTTGGTCTTTGAGGTACCTCTTATTCCGGCTATGAAGCCGCAGTGTATTCAGCTGCATCGTCCTATTACCAGCAGCAGCAGCAGCAACAGA
>NW_010145713.1:238-5173 GCF_000699245.1 Pterocles gutturalis | reverse complement strand
AGAAACCGGCGGCGGCGGCGGCTGCTGCTGCTGCTGCAACAGCTGCTTGGACAGGGACCACCTTCACTAAAAAGACACCATTCCAAAATAAGCAACTGAAACCAAAACAACCTCCCAAACCTCCCCAGATCCACTACTGTGATGTTTGTAAGATCAGCTGTGCTGGACCACAGGTACCTGTATTATGTAATATTCTGCTATACACCTTAGTCATAATTTCTCCAGCTAAAAAACTAACCCCTTTAAAATATTTGTTAATTTTTAAAGGTCTAATTCTATACTTCTACTAAAAGAATAATTACATGAAAATGTGTGTTATTATAGAAAGAGTTCCTATGAGAAGACAAAAAGATACCATCCTCTGAGCTTGTACAGAGAAGTTTCAGCTGTGCTTTGGACTTCAAAAATATTCTAAACTTTGAATTTGATTTGCTTTTTTAGCATAGCAAACTTCTTAGAAAATACTTTTTTTTCAAAAATACGGAATTATATAAATTTTGTGAATGGTAAGCCTGAAAATTTATTCTTCATTGTATTCCAGCATCCTAGTTTACTTTCACAGTGGCTACAAGTGCGTAGAAAGTAGATACCAATTCATGAAGAGTGTTGATATGTGTGTCTGGCTAAACAGTTCTTGCTCTTTAGGTAAACTTGTCATTACTTCCCACCCTATCTGCTTTCTAGATTGACAGTGTTGGTATAGGAACAAATATCAACTTCTGCACTTCATTTTCAGCACAGCTTTATTTACCCACTACCTTCTTTTGAATTTTATTTTTATAGTTCTCTGGATCACACTTAACTGCTGTGGTCTTGTAGTTTGAGGAAAGTTCAAAATCAAGAATAATTAAATGCAATGCAGGAAACTTAAGTTTTCTGATCATCTGGAGTTTTAAATGGTAATATCTGTTGACCAGTACTTGACTGAGGAAGTGAGAAGTTAGAGGAGAAAAGCCCATGTTGTATTACCTAAAAATGGAATCCTGGTGGTGGAGAAGAACATTTCTTCATTTTAGAAGTGGCTTGCTAATGCTTTAGAGCATGTCATATGGAAGAAATGTTCAGTGGAGGAAGTATTTCTTATACAAAGTATGTGTTTTTTGCTATATTCTATACTACATGGATTCATCTAAATGATGAATGAGCAGTACCAAGGTAGCTTATTCTCTGTAATTTTTATTTAAACAGACTTACAAAGAACACTTAGAAGGGCAGAAACACAAAAAGAAAGAAGCAGCGCTAAAAGCTTCCCAGAACACCAATAACAGCAGCACTTCTGCTCGTGGAACTCAGAATCAGTTGCGCTGTGAGCTGTGTGATGTGTCTTGTACAGGGGCAGATGCTTATGCTGCCCATATCCGTGGAGCGAAGCATCAGAAGGTAAGAGTTTTCTCTTGTTCTTATTACACAAGTCGGTCGTATATTTCTTCCCATTGTTATTTCTCATCTTAGAGAGGAGAAAATATGCAGAAACAATATGATTTTAATTATTTTTGTTTAAAGACATTTAGTTCTGCTTTTTGTTTCAAACTTGTCTTTAGGGTCACTAATGGAAGGGCCTTGTTGGCAGAAAGGGAGAAAAATATTGCCATCGCATCAATGAGAAGAGGAGGTGTTGGGAAAAGTATGTAAATCATAGGAAGAAGGTGTAGAGTAAGATGGGGAAAAGAGTCAGTGAGGGCATGCAGTAGCATGCTTGAGCCCCCTAACTCTTCTCAAGACTTTTATTGATATTCATCATATTTGTCTGGTGCTGTGAAGCTTTCAGTGCACTTTGAAACGTTGTAAGCTGAGTCAGTGCCAAGGGACAGGACTATGAAGCATCACTCACTTGCAGAGCCAATCAGCTCTGGTACAGATGCATTCTGCAGTGGAGCAGGGGATCACTGTGTAGAGGGGGGTTTCCTGAGCCAGGGAAACCCCAGGAGAATGCAGAGACCTGCCAGGAGCCAGCAGCTTTCATGAGAGCAGCTGATAGGGCATGGGTGGGGACAGGAGTAATGCTGGCCAACCCCTACTCCCGCCAAAGGCAGCCCTGGGTAGTGCTGCGGACAGGGCGGGCAAACAGGGCGTAGCACTTCAGCCAGGACATAGCGCAGCAGTTTGTACAGCAGTTTGTGCACGGAGGGTGGGCAAGCAGGACATGGTGTGGAAGCCAGCATGTGGTGTGGCACTTTGCACAAGAGGGTGCACGGGGACGGCAACTCTTCAAAGGAGGGGCATTCCACTGGCTGAGTGGGTGACTTGGAGTACACAGAACCAAGCAACCAGGCAGTGTTCTGTGGCCATCTGCACAGGTGAAGGGCACTCATCCTACCTGACCCTCAAGAGAGAATGTTGGGCACCCATCCAAGAGCAAAGGGAGCAGCTTAGGCTGGGGGGTCTGCACCATATACTCCAGCAGTGGCCATTGCCTCTCCCCAGACTGAGCTGCTAAAGGGAGAGGCTGCATTGCAGACCTCAGACTGCAAGAAGTGCCTGGACCTTTCTTCTGGGGCAGGGACAGGCGGCAGGCCTGCCTGCAAAAGGTGTGTCCAGGTGGAGGAGCTGAGCTGCAGGAGGTTGTGAGAGGGCTGCATAATATCAGGGAGGCTGAGAAGGAGTTAGATAGCTGGTTCCAAGCACAGTCTGCAGTAGACCCACAGCCCATGGCCAAACAGACAGGAACTCCCCCACTGGCACATGCAGAAGGGAGGGGGGCCAATAATGCAGAAGAATGGAAGATTACAATGGCAAGGACCAGCAGGAGGAAGAGACTTCCCCTGAAGCCTGAGATGCCTTTGCAGAACTGCTTCCACCGCCCTGCAGACTGAAGAGGAAAGACCATCACATAAGGAGAGACACTGGAGCGAAGTAGAGAAATCCGATCTGCTCCCCATGTAACAACCAGAGCAACTAAGAACAGGCAATGAGTGATAGTAGTACTTAACTCTCTTAGAAGAGGTACTTAGGCACCCATTTGACAACCTGACCCACTCTCTGGAGAGGTGTGCTGCTTACCAGGGGCTTGTATTAGGGCTGTCACCAAGAAACTACCAAGCCTTGTACAGTCCACTGACTATTATCCACTGCTGCTGTTTCACGTGGGCACCAGTGATACAGCCAGGAGCAGTCTGAGGAGTATCAAGAAGGATTACAGAGCCCTGAGAGAAGCGGTAGAGGACTGGAGCACAGCTATTTTTTTTTATTGATCATCTCAGTCAAAGGGAAGGGGTTTGAAAGGGCCAATCACATCTGGAGAATCAACAAATGCTTACAGGAGTGGTGCCACAGCCAGGGGTTCAACTACTTAGACCGCAAGACTCACTTTGAGAAACCTGATCTACTGGGCGCTGATGGGGTCCATCTGTCAGAGAAGAGGAAGAGCATCTTCAGTCATAGGCTTGCCAAGCTGGTGAAGAGGGCTTTAAAGTAAAGTTGCCAGGGAGGGGAACCTTAATCCATCCAACTCCTATCTGTTTGATGCCAGTGCCAGCAATAGATGCCCAGAGCTTGGAGAAGGATCGCAGGTCAGCAGGAGAGCGCCTGAAGAGCAGCACAAAGGAATTCCAGACACTTCAGACAGTAAGTCAGCTTAATTGGGGGCCAAACTTAAGTGCCTCTGTGCAAACGCACATAACACGGGGAATAAACAAGAAGAGACGTGCTCAAGCCTGCAGGGCTGTGATCTTATTGGCATATCATGGAGACATGGTAAGATGGCTGCTAGGACTGGAGTGTTGAAATGGAGGGATACAGGCTCTTTAGGAAGGACAGGCAGGGGACATGTGAAGGGGTGTCGCCCTCTATGTCAGTGACCAGCTGGAGTGTGTGGAGCTCCACCTGGGGATGGATGAGGAGCTGACGGAGAGCTTAAGGGTCAGGATTAAAGGGAGGGCAGGGACAAGTGACGTTTTAGTGGGGGTCTCCTACAGGCCGCTTGACCAGGAAGACTGAGCAGGTCAGGCCTTCTATAGAAGGATAGTACCAGCCTCACATTCATGAGCCCTGGTCCTCATGGAGGACCTCAACCGCCTTGCTATCTGTTGGAGGGACAGCACAGCAGGGCATAAGCAAGCCAGGAGGTTCCAGGAATACGTTGATGATAACTTCCTTTTCCAGGTGATAGAGGAGCCAACGAGGAGAGGTGCTGTGCTAGACGTTGTTCTCACCAACAAGGAAGGGCTGGTGGGGAATGTGAAGCTCAAGGGCAGCCTTGGCTGCAGTGACCATGAAATGGTGGACTTCAAAATCCTTAGGGCAGCAAGGAGGGCACACAGCAAACTCACTGCCCTGGACTTCCGGAGAGCAGAGTTTGGCCTCTTCAGGGATCCGCTTGGCAGAGTCCCATGGGATAAAGCCCTGGAGGGAAGAGGGGCCCAAGAAAGCTGGCTAATATTTAAGGATCGCTTCCTCTAGGCTCAGGAGCGATGCATCCCAACAAAGACAAAGGCAGGCAAAAATGCCAGGAGGCCTGCATGGATGAACAAGGAACTTCCGGGCAAAACTCCAACACAAAAAGGAAGCCTATAGAGGGTGGAAGCAAGGCCAGGTAGCCTGGGAAGAATACAGAGAAATTGTCCGAGCAGCCAGAGATCAGGTTAGGAAAGTTAAAGCCCTGATAGAATTAAGTCTGGCCAGGGGTGTCAAGGGCAACAAGAAAAGCTTTTACAGGTACGTCGGTGATAAAAGGAAGAGTAGGGAAAATGTGGGCCCTCTCCAGAAGGAAACTGGAGACCTGGTTTCCTGAGATATGGAGAAAGCTGAGGTACTCAACGACCTTTTTGCCTCAGTCTACACGGGCAAGTGCCCAAGCCACATCGCCCAAGTCGCAGAAGGCGAAGGCAGGGACTGGGAGAATGAGGAACCACCCACTGTAGGAGAAGGTCAGGTTGGAGACCATCTAAGGAACCTGAAGGTGTACAAGCCCATGGAACCTGATGAGATGCATCCAAA
>NW_010145713.1:0-228 GCF_000699245.1 Pterocles gutturalis | reverse complement strand
GAAGGTGACGGGTAACAGCCAGCATGGCTTCATTAACGGCAAATCATACTTGACAAACTTGGTGGCCTTCTACAGTGGGTTGCAGCGTTGAAGGATAAGGGAAGAGCAACTGACATCATCTACGTGGACTTGTGCAAAGCATTTGACAATGTCCTGCACAACATCCTTGTCTCTAAACTGGGGAGACACTAATTTGACGGATGAACCACTTGGTGGATAAGGAATTGG
>NW_010145712.1:175548-212527 GCF_000699245.1 Pterocles gutturalis | reverse complement strand
TAAGCAGTCTGTGCTTAAACCACAACACCCACAACCAATAAAAGAAAGCTGCTGTGAAGAGCAGTTCAAAACCAGGGGTATGTTTGGGGTTTTTTTCGCCGATTTGCTTTAAAATCTATTATTTTAATTCTGACTTAGCAATTGCAGAACCAGTCAGCATTTCTGCCAGCAATTCACTTCAGTTAAGGACTCTTCACTGTGGTTGAAATTCAAGCCTGTGTTTTCCAGTTTAGAGTTCTTTTGTGTTTTGATGGTGTATCTTCTGACTTTTGCTTTTTTTTTTTTTGTTCTGTTGATTCCTTTAAGAGTTTTATGTATTTCTTCTTCTTTCTCCCCCACATGAGTGAATATTTTTTGCTTTCTTATGAATTAACGTTGTGTTTTAATCTATGTGAGTGCTTTTGGTTTTTAACTTCTATAGGTTGGAGGCTTTTGAGTCATGTAAGGTTTTGTTGGTGTTTTGGTACGTTTCTTAATGCCACTTAATATGAGCTACAGCAGTCTTCCTCAGCACTGCAGAAGTCAGTTTAATTACAGTTTGGAGCAGATTGCCAGAACATTGGTATATTGTTAACCCTGCGACTGCAATGCAGTCCCATGACTATATCAGAGTAGTGTTACCTCAGGCTTCATTGGGCTTGAATAAAAGGCCATATAATGACAGTGAGGAATGGTCATATGGTAAGAAGTGGATATGTGAAAACTTATTTCACTTTTAACTCTTTTTTTACTTATTTTTTAAATCTTTTTTTAATTGAAAGGCCCTGCCTTTATAGAACTTGGATAAAGGTCCTGTAGAACTTGGCAGTGTGACTTTTTCCTTCATTAATTATTCTTTGTATTACTGACATTTAAATAAACTTGTAGTACAAAATAATACCATGTAATTTAGGTTTTTACTGCAAAGTCACTTAAGTTTTCATCTCTCTTATAAACCTCTGTGTATCCAAGTTGAACATGTTCTTAATAAGCGTTCTGGACAGCTGTTGCTGGATTAAACAGTAAGAATTTCACTGTATGCATTTTATAGTTAAGTAAAATGAATGGAATTTGGAATACTTTGCTAATGGAAAAATCATCTGATTCTTGTTGAAAATTGTAGATAGGCTTTCAGTAATACCGTGCTTTCACTTAACAATTTAATGACTTTCTGCTTATCCAAAAGGCAAAAACTCAATGACAAATGATGGAACTGCGGTCTCCTCTTACTCTGTCATGCCATTATCAGTATTTTATCCTAACACACTGACATTTCTTGTGTGGTACAATAACCTCAATCAGCGGGCAATGCACAAAATAAATAATTGTAACTTCCCAATTAGCATAGTGTAGTTCAGGACACTACAAGCTGAGCAAAATGAGAAGAATTAATGGAGTTACAGGCAAAAACCCCAGAGCAATAATGATTCAGGGATATTAAATTAACAACTAATTGCATTAAAATTAAGTCACAGTGCCAACTTAATTCGCAATACTTTTCTTATTGCTCGAGTGTGGGCTTCTGCGTGTCTTATTCTTGGGGAATAGAGCTTGATTAGAAGATCATCCACTACTCCACAGTGTGGCCTTACTCTCAGTTAGTTACTATGTGTGTTTGTAACACTGACAGCAAAGTAATATCTTAATACCAAAACTGTACCTAGGGCAAAATCTCATTTTGTCCGATAATATTTCAGTATTGGATACCCAGTAACTAGGATTATCTTTCCTAACTTCAGCGAGGTGACAGGTCCAGGCCAGCTTTGGGATGGAAGGTGAAATAAACTTGTGTATGATAACATGATTCTGTTGGCAGTATTCATAGTACTTTTATTTGCTGAAGAAAAGGAGATTCATGAAATTATCTGGTGTGTGTGAGTATGTATGTCTCTGTTACTGTACTCTAGAATAATCAGTGGCCACATAAAAATGAGATTAGAGACAAAAGAGAGCTCAGGTAAAGTGCACAAATAGGGAGAGATTGCTTTGTGATCCCACCTTTATTGATGCTGGAGAATCCCTGTGATTAAGAGATTTTTCCATTAATGTCAGAAACGTTGGAAGGAACTAGAGTCTGTTTTCAGTCACTGATGAGATAGATATTTGTAGGGAATGGGTTTTTGTAAATTCCTTTTCTCCCAAAAATGCTTTTATTTTCCTATGTACCATATTCTTATGGAAGTACTTGAATAATTGTATCTTTATTTTTCAAATACTGGGATTTTTACAAGCTTTCTTTTTGATGTAGAACTTTAAAGTAAAAGAAAGGAAGCGATTTACTAAAATTCAGCAAGTAAAGGTGACCTACCTTGAACAGTTTCCAGCCTGTAACTGTGTATGTGTCTATTGATGTATTTTGATGAAAAACAAGTCATTTTGGCTTTTTAGATTTTTGGCAGAGCATGCCAGCTTGGCCTACTCAGGCTTATTTTTTTTTTAAATCACATCTTTCTGTTTCTTATGCTGCATAAAAAATGTGTTGCTATACATATAATACAATATATGAAAATGCTATACAATACATATAATCAAGTCCTGTAATATCTCATAGAAGCTTAATTTTCAGACTTTGAAAATAATTTTCATATGATTCCCTTTAGTGGTCATGACTAGGAACAACAACTATTCAAAAGCACAAACTAAAAATCTGTGTGGTTGTATCTTGGATGCCTTCTTCAAACCTTATGTGATTTCAGCTACAAATGAATGAGAAACTCTGCACGTTTCAGTACTGTGCTGTTTCTTGCATGTTCGACTCATCTAATTTACAGTTACTTCAGGGACTGTAACTGGAATTTTCTGAAGCTTGCGTTTTATATCTCACATCTGTTGAAGTGGATATGGTTTGGAATTATATGCATTCTCTTTTGAAAGTGATCTATTTTTCTTTCCATACCTGCATGTTGTCTAGCATCTTTTAAATTTTGTGTAATAAATAAAAACTGCAGGAACATTATATGCTGAAACATATAAAGACATATTTGATGGTTCTTGTACATGTCATTGTGCTATAACATAAATATAGTATCTGTGCCACTAATATTTTGTTCAATAAAATTGAATTCAATTATCTTGGTGGGGTTTTTAGCTGCTAAATGTAATTATTTTCGTCTGCCTTTAGGGAATTTGAACATCTTGATTTTGTTTTGAACAAAAAAAAAAGGAAGGAAAAATAAGCCAAAACTAGGTGTTTCTTCAAGCTGTTAGCCATTTAACCATTTTCTGGTAGCAGTGAGCCAGTGAAGAAAAATTTATACACTAAAACTGAGGGCACAGTAAGAGACATGTGGCATGAGATATCTTCTAGAACTGTCGCCACTGCAGGGCTCCCCCATCATGGACACCGACAACCAGAGCAGCAGGCCCACTGCAGGGCTCCCCCATCATGGACACCAACAACCAGAGCAGCAGGCTAACCACCTTAAGTGTGAGAGGAGGAGTATATTGTGGATTCGATAGCCCTGTTTCTGCCATGAATCTTGTGTTATGTGGTTGGTGGTATGGACTTTGTATATAAAAGCCATTAAAAAGGCCTTTAGTGGAATTAAAAGGGCTGACTGCGACTTCAGCTGCTGCAAAAGCTGAATGATGGAAGTGTGGTTTATTATTCAAAGGCTTAAGGGCATAATGACCAAACCACATCTACTAAGGTCACAAAAAAAATTACTCTGAAGTGCCAGAGATGAAATGTTCTGACCAAAAAGACATGAATTAAGGAGGGAAGAGAACATGAACATTCCTTAGAAATAGACATATTAATCGGTAATAACTCTACGTGAGTCAGTGCTCTTATTCCATCCCCAGTTCTCTGTCTGAAGGGTTTCAAGATCTTTATAAGGTGGCAAAATCGGGTAAATGCTGTAGGATAAGAAGAAGCTGGGTGATGACTGGTTAACATCTTTAAGCTGATGTTTTTCTCAGATTGAAACCTTGGTTTTCCAGGGAGGTGGGGGGGAAAATGCTATTGTCTCTCCTCTTACTGGTCACTTTTTGTATGACTGCTGATATTTAGAATGCTATAATGGTTTTTGGGGTGGGGTTTTTGCTGTATCTACATTTATGGTTGCTTTCTATGGATTTTTAAGGCAGTCTTTCTTTTTTTGTTTGCAATAATATATGTTCAGGCTATGTAATATATCAGATATTGGAATTTGCAGTGTCACTGTTTTTGTATCTGTAAGATTCAGATGAATTAGATGTGAATGTTAGACTGCTATTACAATTGTATAGATCAGGTGATAAAAGTTACAGGTCCCAAGGCACTTGTGAATCTAGCGCTGGATACAAATACAGACTGCTATTACAATTGTATAGATCAGGTCCCAAGGTACTTGTGAATCTGGCGCTGGATACAAATATTCCTTCAAGACCAAAGGCCAACTTTTGAAAAAGTGATCCTTACTAAATGTGTTAAAACATATATTTGTGCTTTAATGTTACTTAGATGGCTGACTTAATCTAGTTTTTAAAATATCACTTGAGAAATTCTTCCACTCATCGGGATGAAGCAAACCAAATGGGCATCCTTATGCACAATGTTTCAACAATTTTATTTCAAACTGAACTTTTTCTTCTGTTGCTCCTTTAGAGATAAGAACCAGCGAGGCAGAATGCGTGCGCACCTCCAACATGTCCTAACTGAGATAACTTGGGAGTCACTAGCAATGGTGAACCCAAGTTCTGAACACCAGCCAGGACATATAATTTTTGTAGTGAACTTGGATGGTGTTTTTGCTGAGCTGAAGTTACACTTGTCTAACTGTTAAAGTTTAAAAGCCTGAGTACCTGCAGATTACTTCAAGGAGTGGAGTGTCATCTTGGAACAGTGGCTTTCTTCAGTAGGTGTGAAGAACATGGCTTGAGGAATGTAGCTTTCTGGCCCAGTGTGAAAGCCAAAGGTAGTACAAGCTTTCTGTCAAGACACATTTTTTTTTCTATTGAGTTGCATTTCGGTAGTCACTGTAACCACATTGCTGAAATGTTTAGTTTGAAGTGTTAGTGTTTTTTCTTTGATGCTAAGTTAAAACATTGTCCAGAATGTTTGTGTGTAGACTCGTAGAGTCACTCCTGGAGTCCTGAAGTAGCGTTGTGTAGTTTTCTTTAAGTATGCTTTTATTATAGTAGTCTTTTTGTCATTGTTGGTAAGATGGTTCAAATAGTGTAAGAGTAGGTGCAACAGGTAGTAATTTGATATTCTGTCTTGGGGCATTTCAGGCTATTGGTATTTTAGTATGAGACCTGCTTTGGAGAAGCCCAGAGTTACTGTGTCATTGGATTTTTGTCACACTGCATGAATCAGGCGGTGATAGCTCTTGTGTGTTCTTTAAGTTTTACTGAAAAGAATGTTTAAGAGATACTATAGGCAGCTGTGTCTTAATGTGCTTGTATCACTCACTTCAGAGTGGCCATGAGAAAATTAGGGATGTGCTTAAGTGTAAAATGCTAGACCTCTTAGATGCACTAAATGTTGCTCTTGATACTGCATTTAGGGAGTATGCGAGCTGCAGTCTGGTAGTGCAACACTGGAGCAGTTTGTAGACGGCTTGCTAAAAATGCAGCACAGGTTGCCAGTGACAAATCCTGTATAACAACCAACGGCCCTCCTTCCTTTCCATGTCTGTTGGTGCTACAAACCTGGGACTAGCCTACCCAAGCCTATTAGTTTGCTCATAATAGTGCTGCTCTTATGGCTGTAGGGGACGGGCATGTATTTTATTTCTGAGTAAATGAAATAACATTGTCTTTTATGTATTTCATTGCCTTTAAAACCATTAAGTCTGCACAGGAGAAGAATGGAGAGTGTTGAATGGAAAAATGGGCCATCCTGTCTATTGATCTGACATCTACGTATCGCACCTCCCAGCTGGCCCCGTGCCTGTGTCTCTGCCTGCAGCACCCCCTCTGCTCCTTCGTGTGACAGGATAGGTGTGCAGGCTCTCGCACGAGGTGCACGTGTGTGCATTTGAGCAGGCTCTTCTGTGCTGAAAGGCCCACTGCCAGCCCTGGGCACCAAGTTCTGTCCCTGATAAAGGTTTTGCCCAGTGGGAAGTCTGGCAGTGCTCCACTGTATGCTAAAGAAAAACCAGTTGTTCTGTAGTTGGACGTAATCTGTAGTACCTCTGTAGAGTACAGGGGTCTGTGTTTTTGCAGAGTGCGGTGCTCTATCAGTGCCAGGTTTAGCCTGTGTAAACCACACCAGAATTATTGGTTTATGTAACTGCTCTAAGTCAAGGCTCATATTTAAATGTGTGAATTGAGATTGTCAGCAGTGTGGTCTGGTCAGTACTGGCTTCTTGTGGGAGGAAAGGTGACTTCATAATCAGTGTTTTCAATACCGGGCAGGATTTCAGCCAGTACTGTGGGTCAGTCCCATGAAATAGGCCTGCAGGAGATGGTGTGAAAGGCACTGGGTATTTCTACTGTGGTGGGGTTGCCAGCGTGACCTGATACAACCGAGTTTAAGTAAAGGCTTGTTTGATGAGAGAGAGCTTGTTTAAAGGAAAAAATAAGTGTGATGAGTGTTCAACCCTGTGTTGAGCATGCCAGTACACTAAATTGAATTTCATATCTCTATGTGTGATACTTGTGAGCAAATTACCATTCTTCAGAGTGATTTCTGACAACAGGATAATGACCTTAGCTCAGTGCAGAACACCTGTTCTGTTCTCTATTGACAGAAAATCAATGAGTATCTTTAATTATTTTTGTGCAGCTTCTGAATGACGATGTGTGCAACAGAACTCGGTGGTGTAGGAGGTCAAGTAGTACAGTGATGCCTTCGTGGCAACGGTATAGTTGGACAAACTCGTGTGTATATCTTGGAAGAGTCTCAATTGTGAATGGCAATTGTAGCTACAATCCAGAAACAGGAGGAATTGTGGGGTAACAGACAGTGGTTTAAAGCTGCATCTCCATCTCCTGCCTGGTGCAGAACAAAGCGATGCGGGGGTACCAGCACAGCCCTTGGGGTGCTGCCTGTGGCCAAGGACACTTGTGGCCCCGACTGGCCGTGGGGAGCAATAAGGGTCTGCTTGTAGACATGGACAGCAGTAGGAATCTGTTACTGCTCTTGCTCTTTCTGGCCTTGAAAAGCAAAAATACAGCTTGGCTGGACTGAGATTCGTTTTTCTTTTGTTAGACTAACAATTGCTGTAACAATAGCAGTGGTTATAACCCTGTTATCTTTACACAAATCTACTCCTGCAATTTGAACAGCTGTTTTATGTAAATTGTGTTGTAAAACTTTACTGTAAAAAATAATTTTCGTCAGTAGTTATTCTCCGTAGGGATTTAGTTGGTTTCTCTCAGAAGAAAAATCAGACTATAGAGAAGAGTTTCTTCTCCAAAACTAGGCTCAAAGATGATAGGTGGTTTTTTTTTTTTTTTTTTTTACAGTGGTATAGCTGAACGTTCTTTTTCTGTTTCTCCATTACCAGTGTTTTTCTGACCTTAAAATGGGGCCAGGGAACTAAGTTTCTAAAATGGCAAAGCTGCTTTCAAATCTAGATATGTTACTTTGTGCTGTCATTGGTGATAGACTACAAACAGTTATGCCTTAAAAATTATATCTTAGTCCTGCTTTAAATGCCGTCTATATCTACTATATCCCCTCTTCTGCAGCTCATCTTTTCTGTGTGGAATGACCATATGTGAGTTGAATTCTCTTGAATTCTGAAACAGTATTATCCCATTTTCAATTCTCCTCTTGTGTTTTATTCAGTCAGGCCAATTCCTTGTTTCTTTTCATTGCCATTCCATCTGATGAGCAAATTACAGCAGGTGAGATCATTGATTTCAAAGGACAGCGCTATAGCCGGTGTGCGAGGCACAGCAAAGCCTGCGCCTGTACAACTGCAGGAGATGCAGTGCCTGCTCACAGGTTGGCTTGCGAAATCCAAATTGTTCGTTGGTTGGCTCTAAATCCCGATGGAGTAGCAGGTGAATTTATAATGCTTTTGTGCTAAGAAAATGGCTTGTATACTGATCCTATAGTTTCACTTATCACAGCATCCCTCTCCTCTCCCTTCCCCTCCTTTTTTTTGATTTCCATTGCTGGTGGTGAAATTTTCTTATTCATAACCCAGGTTTCAAGATGTTTTTTCACCTTTAAAATCTGGAGTCCCAAGAGTAGCAGGAGATGTAATGCTGGGGTGTGGGCAAGGCAAGGCAGGGCAGAAACAATTGGTTTGTACAAGATGCATTTTTTGACATATTTTAGGGGAACTTTTGAATTTGCTGCTGTGTCCAGAAGCAAGCATTTTTATCATGCTGTATACTGTTACCAAGCTGTCAGTATAAATTCTTTCAGTTTGCAAGCTTGGCAGTTTTCAGTGCCTGTACAGTTTGGTATCCGTTAGAGCTGAGTAACTTTCAAAATATTTGCTCTTTTTACTTTTTAAAATTGTAAAATTAAATTATTTCCTACTAGCCCTTGCACAAGTGTCTGAGCTGAGAATAAAAAGTGCTATGAAGGCTGAGAAATGCTGTAGTTGAATAACAAGTGTTTATAGTGACCATGATTACAGGTTTAATTTGTCAGACTATGGATTAACGAGCTGAAAAATGTCACTTCAGTTAGTACTGAGAAGATAACCAGTCTTTGCTTTGTGTATTTTTTTTTGTTTATATTTCATTTAAGTCCATGCTGGTCATATTTTCAGCCGAATAGTAAGAATTTGGTTTCTGGAGAAGCTCAATTATATATATAAGGTATAAACAGTTACACACTCTTGAAATAATTTTAACATTAGAATGAATGCTAGGGTTGTGCATTTGGCTTGAATTAGTCACACCTATTATAAACCTTTCTACTGTGGCAGAAGATACTTTATTTCAATTAAAGGAACACTTTCAGAATTTAAGATTTTTAAAAAACCATGAAAATTAGATATATTTAGCTTTCTATAACTAATGTGTAGGTGTTAGTAACCTGTAGTTATTACCAATAAGTCAGCTTTGGATATTTTTGTAAGTGTCATACGATGATATAATAGTGAAGGGTAGACAATAAAAGGGTAGCAGACACTCATCACATTTTAGCCTGAAGAGAGCAAGTGCGAGTTGGAGTCGAGTTCTGTTTTCATCATTGGCGCTGGTTTGCCATTAGTCTTGAATCTGTCGGTCTGAGAATCAATTTAATTTGCACTTCAGTATTCGGTATTTTCTCCTGTTTTATAACCTTTAACTTCAGTATTTCTTTTAAGAACTAAACTTTTATAGAAAGTAAGGTGTAGTACTCTAAAAAATACAAAAAACTCTGAGAGCATGAAAGTATAAATTTTAAAATAAAGTTGTTCTTTTTTACAACTGATATTTTGGGCTCCAAAAACAATTAAGGAAAACCTAATGGAAACAGAGCAATGTTAGAGTGACATGCTGTCAATAATAACTCATACTGCTTTTATGAGTTTGAGGGTAATAAAAAACTTGAAAAACACTACTGAGGAATTGAATAATCATAATTCTTTGCTGGGTCAAAGGCTGAGGTTTTTCCCTGCTGTACTTCCTGAAGCTGTTTCTCCATTTGTCTCTCCCAATAGGTATTTATGGATAGTCTCTTTCTTGTTTCTGTGAGGTTTTTTGTAGGGAACAGAATATAAAAGCTCTACCAGTGTAGAGCTGTGTTGTACTCTAAATACCAGCACATTTCAAGATAGGTGACTACAAGGTGGGCAGTAAGCTTAAAGGCTGCTTCTCTAGGTTCCCTTGGAATTGCATCTGAATGGGCTCTTATGAGCCTTGGCACCTTTTTATAATCACTTTTAAGTAACTACTTGAGTAACTGGATCAAATAATGAAGTATCTGCATTTTGTTTAAGAGTGTATTTCAAAGTTTTGTGGAGGGTTAATTGCAGAAGTTTTATTGTTGTAGAGTACTATGGGCACCTTTGAAAAGGATGGTGTTCTGATCAGATTTTCATTAAATCTGAAATAATTAAATCACAGTCTAAGCTAAGTAAAATGTTATTTTACAACTCAATAAATTAGTTTCCTAAGTATTCTTCCATAAGTTTGATTTCCATTACTCATCGGTTGAGGTGCCATATTGGCAGGAAAGATGCTTATTGCTGTCTTTACTGAAAATGAAACTCCACAAACCAAAGTTAAAAGACCGATTTTTGAAAAATTTATACCTGCATATATGTGCAATTGTAAGCAGATTAGCAAGACACCTGTAGAATATATTGTATTTCTTAATGGGTACTTTTTATTAAATCCATGTTCAGTCATGTTCGAGACCTTAGGGATCACTTAGTATTTTTATTAATTGCCGACTTTTAAAATCTATTCATTCAGTCCTTAAAACTGTGGAGCAAAGTATAATTGTGGTTGTGAATAGGAATTTCACTAATGAAGTCATTTAATGCAAAGGATATGCAAAGGTAGCCAGTTTCAGATAACATTTTATGATCCCACAGCTTTGCTGCTCGTGGTCATGAAATGGGTCAGAAGAAAAGGAGCAAATCAGTCTCTTAGGAAATTTGTTTTAAGTCATGAACTTCGTGTACTTTATGAAATAAAGAGTTTAAAATAAGTACCACATTGAATGCATCAAAATGGCACACAAATGATTTAAAAGACCTTCAGTTATTTCATTTCCTCTTTTTATCCTTTAATAGACCATTTATGTGTCTTCCACTCCTTATTATCAAAAGGATGGCTTCCTCATAGTAATATAATGCTTGTTTAACGGGAAATTGAATGTAACCTGTCAAAATGTAGACCTATGCTAACACTTATTAACTGTGCTATTTGGACAGTTTGAAAGCTTTTAATGTTATTTTTGCAGAGATGTGCTGTCCTCATCCAACATTCATGAAGACTTTATATAATACAGTTCCGAAGTGTGAAAAAATGACATTGTGGTAATGCTTTCTATTTTTTTCCTGTATTCCATTTGAACAGTTAAGCAGACAGAATCACTCATCACAAAGCTTATTATCAAAAGTTGTTTTATTATGAGGAGCCTGCGTGTGACTCTTAGATCCTGGTCTCTGGAAGAGAGGAGGGCAGAAATGAGCCTAAGCTTTGTGTTTGATGAAGCGTCGGTAGCATGGATAAGAAGGCAAGACAGGTTTACTTTGTGCTGGATGTAGATTCATTGCTGGACATTTCTTTTTTTGAGGCTTTTTGGAAGTGCTCCAGTGATTCTGTAAGGAGGTGATATACGTCCCTTATGTAGTGTCTAGCACTTCTTCATACAAATATGTAAAATTTGTATTTCCTCAAGCTAATAAAATTAGAGGGCCATATGTGATACCCTATTTAAGTGTTCCATGTACTACAGCTTTGTTAAGAAGAAAGTAAAGTTTATAATTGAATGTGTGCCTGAATTCTGAAGTGTAACAACTGTAGTATTGTGGCTTGGAAAGATTTTTTTTTTTCTTGATTGCTAGAATGAAATATTTTTTACTAGGTGCTTTTAACATTGTTTTCAGTCCATTAAGTAGATAGCCTGTTCTAAGAAAGCACAGAAGAACAGTAGAGGAGCAGATGTGCATGCAATAAAATCAATAATGCTTACCTGTGTAAGAAAAGAACAATGTTTATAATCTTTCATTTCATCCGGTTTATGTAGTAGACATATTTATTGCTATCAAAAGGTCGTCTGTTGGGGTCAGGATGATGTAATTGAATCACAGAATAATTTAGGCTAGAAAGGACTATCAGAAGTTGTCCAGTCCAACCTGTTCTAGAAGATCTAGTTTTAAAGTTAGATCAGGTTGCTCAGGCTCCTTCTTTACAAAATGCACATAAAACAACATAAAAATGAGCTCTGACGCATCAAAGTCACTTCCAGTGAGGAGACTGGAAATTGTTAGATTATCTCAAGTCTTAGTGGATACAAAAGTAACGTTCTGATGCCTGGCACTAGCTGTAGTTACGCACCTTGCTGTTGGGTATACTCTAGTAGGAACCGTGAGTAGTTTTGTGATCATGAAGTGTATATATTTTAGTATTTAATATTAGTAAATATTAAAAGCCCATTGAAACAGTTGCTTTTTATATTTCCAGTGTGGGTTTCATATTAGATTCCAGCACATTTCTCTTCTCTTATGCTTCAAAGCCATGAACATGGCAAATGTTCAGCACCACGCGGGTGGGTGCTCTCCTGTTTGCCCTCTGAAGCAGCCCTATTCGTTTTGAGCTGAAGCTAAAATGCTGGAGGGGCAGGAATTGTACAGCTCTGGAGTTCGCCTCCTCCAGAACTTATCTCTCTCCATTGTGATAATGAAATGCACACTTTTTTATTCCTCGTAGATTACGTCAGTGCCAAAAACTGCACTATCAGTAGAAGAGAATACAAACTTATTTGTTTAATGGAAAAGGAGTGGAACGGTTACTGTGACTGGCCATTGCCCTCAACTTCAAGATGCTCAGAAACATGTATATTGGCTAACACTGTCCAAAATTAGAACTGCCATTCTGTGGGAGGTCCCAAGATAGCAAAATTAAATGAGTAATTTTGAAATTGTAATGGAACCACAAGTTCAAAGTATATTTTAAAAACATGAAATACTTTTTTTTTCTTGGTATTTTTCCTAAACATTACCTGCTTGCCTTGTGTACAGTGCACATCACTAGATTTATTTTTTTTAACAAAAAGTTTAAATAAAAGTGCAAACTCCGGCAATCCTGACTCTGGGAGAACTGGTGGGTAGTATGTGCAGAAACCCCCTCCTGGAACATGTAATTAACTTTATTTCCAGCTCTGTTTGCAGTGAATAATGAAATCAATAAGAGAAGACAGCTGTTCCTAGTTGGTTCATCTTAGTCTTGTTTCTCATGCTTCCTGTTTGATCAGTGTAGTATTTCTGGCATAAATGATTTATTCAAAAGACAATTAAGAAGACATTGTAGTAAGGGGGGGGGGGGGGGGAAGGAAAATCAGTTTGCTGCAGTTTTATATAATTTCATCAAAATAAGAGATTCCAGTACATGTAACTGTCTCATGAGCTATCCTGCTAGCTTCTGCAAGGTCACAAAGATAACCCCTAGTGTTTTTTTGTGAGGGATTTCACAAGCATAACTGAGAACGAAAGCATTACTTTCAGAGATGTGAAGCTGAGACACCATTAGGTGACTTTCCTGAATCCACGTGTGAAAGCTGTGGTTCACATGCAGCAGCAATAAGCAGCTCTTTCCATTTACTGATTGAACGCACAGTCCGTCGCTTTGCTAAGAGCTGCTTGTGTAACCTGCGTGTGTGTGTGTTCCTATGGGTCTCTAAAAGCAGAGAGTGAAATCAAATTTTGAAAGCTGTTGACTGTCAAGCATGCACAGAGACCTTTTTTTTTTCTAGACTCCATCCATGGTTTAAATGTTTTAATGCATCAAGTATTTTAAGGCATTCTTGGAATATTTTCTTAAGAACTCTGAGATCTGTTTTCCTTAACACAGGATTAACCAGCTGTTGACTGCTAGTGGAGACAGTTGCCAGTTGGAGTATTATCCATTGGAACATTTTTGCAAGGTTAGCTAAAACTAACTGAACTTAACTATATACTGACCAAGGCGTGGTAACTAATACAGCTACATAAATGCATATGATGGGAAAAGAATAGTTGTACAGAACTGCCAACTACTGCTTCTTACCTGTTCTTAAAAATAGTTAGGATCGATAAAAATGAAGGATGGAGAGAACAGCAAATGAGTTAAATAGGAAACCCAAGACAGAAGATAATTTACATCTGAAGATGCTTGTAATACCCTCTTTTCAGCAAGATCATAATGAAAACCAGTACAAAGGATAAAAACAAGTGCAAGGATAAAAGGTGCTCTAAAAGCAGGGTGACTATTAAATTTTTTTTAAGAAAGCGAGAGTTAATGACTCACCCAAGTTGTTTGGGACAGAAGCTATGTCTCTATCAATAAATTGTTCAGGGCCTGGAACACCCAGTAATAGGTACTAGTGATGTACAAATCATCTAGTTATACAAAATAGAAAATGGCCTGAGGTCACTGCAAGATCATAAAGGATGAGATTGCAGAAAAAAGTAAAATTCAACTGAAGTTTTCTGAATTAGAAAAAGCTGCAAGTAAGGTTAAGTGAAGGAAGGAATAGTGTTCTTGGAACCTATTGAAGCTTCACTGCTTTACTTTAATTAAGAGACAATTGGATTTAATGTTTGTAGGAATGGGATAGGTTAACTGAAGCACTTGTTACGAAGGACGGAGTCCATGATTGCAGAAAAAAGTAAAATTCAACTGAAGTTTTCTGAATTAGAAAAAGCTGCAAGTAAGGTTAAGTGAAGGAAGGAATAGTGTTCTTGGAACCTATTGAAGCTTCACTGCTTTACTTTAATTAAGAGACAATTGGATTTAATGTTTGTAGGAATGGGATAGGTTAACTGAAGCACTTGTTACAAAGGACGGAGTCCATAACCCAAGAAATAACTTTAATTTCTTCAGCCTTCACCTAAATTTGTGCTGAAAAGAGAGCAAGATATTAGATGTCAGGAACTGCTTATGAAGGTGTATCACTCTTGTGTTGGGCAAATCTGTGGTTTCTCTTAAATACCTGTTGATAAGTCTGAAAGCTGGGGTCGAAGGCTAGCCATTTTAAGGTGGGGTTGAGTTTGGAGGGGTTTGTAATGAAGAGTCTATAAAGAAGTGCAATGATTAATTCCATTTATATCTCTGTATGAATTGCTGATGTAGGTGTTTATAGGAAGCACAAAGCTCAGTGTCTGGAAAGCATTCATAAGGAGATATCCATGGTGCCTTGCTGGGCAAGGAAGAGGACTTAAAATGTGAATTATTAATAATTTACAAACAGGTCAGTCAAGCACAGCTCTCGTTTGCATCTCTACTGCTAATATGAGGTATTTGCAGTTGCAGATGAAGAGAAGGTGGTGAGAAAGCCACCAGGAGGGAATGCATTCCTCGAGACTACTAGGAGGAATTTTATCTGCTTGTTCTGCAAGCTGCTAAGCCAAAGGTTTGTGTCGAGGAAGTGTGTTTGGGTGATAAGGAAAAGCATCCTGGAAACAGCAGGACAGGAGAAAGCTTCCTTAAGCACATGAGGGCCTGTGACAGCATTGTTATTTCTCTGTTCTGTCCAGAAATGCTTTGTATAAAATTGACTCTTTTAACCAAATACAATACCACTGAAGACAGGTTACAAACCTTGGTTGTATCAGAAGGTGTCTAAAGAGTTGGCAAACACAGATGTGTAGTTTAATATTGGTTGTGCTTAGAAGAAGAAAACATATGGTTAATCTAAAGAGGGGTTTTCTGAAGCAATATTTTATTTACAATCGAGGAGGAAAATGATGGATAGAACACCTTACTTAAAGCAAAAAGATAAAAATACCTACTTTCCCCACCTCCCCCCCAAGCCTTCTTTTTGTCTCTAGCCTCTTTAGGCATAGCAGCCGTGCAATTAATTTACGCTCACCAGGAGCCTGTAATGAAAAGTCTAACATCGTGTAGCTGCTTTCATTAATAATATCATTGTCTTTTGTCAACTTTAATAGCAATCCAGCTGGAAAAGTTAGACAAAGACACACAGGCACGTCTGTTCACTGTCAATTGACTTAAAAATAAATGCCGCTTTGCTTTTTAAATACATCACACCTGACATTTCATTCACTTTTGGGGTTCACTTTAAGAACTTTGAATGTGGATGCTGTCAGAAGTTTGACTAATGAAATGAAGAGGTAGTTGTGGAAGACTGGTTGTGACTTAATGGGAGCTACTGTTTGTTTCTTGCTGTAAGGTTACATATCTTTGGCAACCCAAGAGAGCTAGAAGTTGAAGGGAAAATTGGAGTTGTCATTAATATTTGGTGAAAGGCTGAAGCAAGCATTGTCTTTTTTTTAATTGGGTTAACAATTCTGTAAAGTGTGTATCTCCAACAGGACTTTGAACAATATACTGCTAATTAGTATGTTAGTCTGGCTTTAATTTCCTAGCCGTGAAGTGCCAAATAATGTCAACATACATGTCAATGTATCCCTTGACAACCCAACCCCCCCAGTGAACCGTGTTTATGAGTTACGGGGGATGAGGAGTGCTGGTTGCTGGAGCAAGAACAATCCGTCATTATTATGCCACAAGCAGGCTTAGTGTTATTGAAAGTCCTAGCTGCCTGTATTTCCCCATGCTGAAATCATACTGTAAGTTATCTTAACATTAATTATTCAGTAATATGATACTGAAAATGTACTCTGCAGTCACCCTGGTGTGTTTCATCATTGTGCTTTTGTGCTTCATTAAATCGTAATTGGATGGAAGTAAATGATCATCAGGTGTCAATCTCCACAAGATGCATTGGTGTGCTATCCACTGCCAGATTAGAGAGTCATTGGAAATTTTTTTCATCATCTTTTCATTCTTTTGGCTTATAGCAGACTGATTAAGTTAAATGATAGCCATTTAATACACTGTTTAGTTATAATCTGAAAAGTAACAAGAGAATGATTGCTTTATTGATGGCTGTGGAGTGGTGGCTAATGAAGCAATATTGATGGAACCAAAATATGGTTCTGTTCTTATGGTCAACATTTTATGTAAGCGATGTTTATCTGTGGGATGGGGGAGAACACATACAGTACTCTTCTCAGATGGGAGCAACTTCATCTCTTGAAAGGGAGAGAAGATTCTTGAAAGAAGTGTGCCTTATGTAGGGGGGTTCAGTCTATTCAGCGAGAGCTTGTACTGCAGTTTCCCAGTCGTGGTTGTGGGTGTGCAGGAGAGGGAGATACCAGGGATCTGAATAATCACAGTGGTATCCATGGTGAAAATTAATACTCATTTAACAGTGATGGAGATCTGGAGGTAGACACACTGATGGACCCAAGTTATTTTGAGATAAAACAGTGGAATGTGTATCAAGGGAACCACTAACTAAAATAGCTCATGATGGGGGCTTGTCAGTAGTATCCAGAATGCCACATCCCTGTGAATGGTGAATTTCAACTCCTTGAGGCCAAGGAGGTGCTTTTGACCCATTTAATTATCTATGTTTAGATAGATCCCTCCATTCTAAGGAAAATTGTGGATTTATTATTTGTTTAAAAGAAATTGTTGTAATATTCTTTTGGAAAGGCATTATGCCTAGAATTCTTAGATGATTAATTCTGTCAAGATACCTATTTCTAGGGAGAGAAGGGAAAAGATGGAGGTGATATTTGGCATCCTGAATCCTTCTGAAACTCTTGTTTCAGTAGTAAGCATGACTCCTAAGTAGAAATTGAGTCTAAGGAGTTGCTGATATTCTACAGTTATTCACTGGCTAGGTGTATGAATTCGTTGTGAGGCTTGGCTGTCATTTAGTCGTGGTTGGTATTCTTACGAGAATAAAACTACTGTGCTCTCGAGATTGCTTCTTTTAAAGTAAGTCCAAACTGAAGAAAACCAAAGCCAGCTGTTTTGCCGTAAGACGAGCACCCTAAAGTATGCTTTAGCATGAAGCGCGAATACTTTGCGTCATTGAGGATTTGTTCAGATGTGGATATGTCTGCAGGCAGGAGCTCATAACCACTGCACATGTAGCAGCATGTCTGGCTTATTTTCCCTTTTTCCTCTAGCGGTACTGGAGATCTGACGTGTTTTTGGAGGAAAGGTGAAGCGAAGCTAGGCTGTGGAGTGTACAATTCGCCACGAATGAGGATGCTCTCCGGGCATTTTTGAGTTGTACAGCATACAGAATAACCAGAAATCGTGAAGGCTTGCTTGTTCATTGCTTACTGGGCAGATGTTTTGTGCACTTAAGGAAGGGGCTGAGCTTCCTTATCAAAACTTGGTAGTTCTACGGTGCCTGGACAGATTTAACTGCCTTGCTTTTGGTATTCACACTTAGGCAAGAAGTTGACTTGGAATGGGTGTGACTTCTCTCTTATGAGTACTGTTGTGCTTCCACTGATCGTAAGTTCAGTCTTCAGTGGCTTTTCTTTGTCCCATAATTTACTTGGGTTTGTGTGTGTGGTGTGTGAAATCAGTAGAGAGTAAAAAAACCACAGATTCTCGTCTGTGAAGCTTCGACAACTGTCACTATGTTCTCTCTAAGCAGAGATGATTCTCAGTTCCAAATATGCAGATGATCACTATCAAATACCACTTTCCAAAGGGGCACACTGGCAACTGACAACATTTTATTCTTGCCTACTGAATAGTTTTAAACATATTGTAGTAACAAAATTAATGTTTATTAATAGTATGTCAAGTGAAATGGCACTGACTAGGAAGCAGTAGGAACTGCGAGATGTTAATTTCACTGGAGTATAAAATGCTGGCTGTCTTGTATTAGTATGTGCTGGGAGAAGTACCAAACAAATGAAAACAAGTTAACACAGTGGAGGCATCAACAGAGAGAAAATCAGAAAAAACTGATGAAGTTGATGCCTTTCTTGATAAGGATTTTTATTTTTTTTTTTTTTAGCATTACTTAGCTTTAGGATTGCACTAACTGAGGGATGTTCAAGCTCCAAAAGTGTACCTCCAGAGTTTGGAGAAATTGGAGTACACCTCATTTTCATCTGAACAGAGGTGTGACAAGCAAATGTTAAACTTCACAGTGTTGACACTCATTCTTGTTACCTAGTTCTGCTCTTAAGAAAAACAGTGAAAATAACAGGCTGTTATAATGAAGAACAACCCAGTCAAGCTTCGCTTTGATACTTGGTTGCAGTAAAATTACGTGAATGCACAGAAATGGAAACATTGGTGTTTCCTCTCTTTTGAAGTATTGAAAAGAATTAGGACCGAACATTTTCCAAGTGTGGCCTTTCTGCAGGAATTAGCTTTTGGCAGTTCTTGTGCAATGCAAACTATTTCACTTGCTGCAAAATACAAACTTTGTATTTAGCTGATGCCCAGTTTTAAGACCATGACGTGCACAGAAGGCAAGCACCAAGTGGCAGTGGATTCAGCGTTTGAATATTCTGCAATGGTGAGGATTTTGTTAAGTAGGGTCCTATGGTGCCTCACTTAGACACTTTTTAATCTTTTTTCACCTCTTTGAAAATGTAAACAGTTTTGCTTATTATATTGGTTGGCTGAGAAGATTAATTAGTGGTTTTGAAGGACTTAACACCGCTTTTTAATGGCAGCATTTAAAAAAATAACCAGCACAACTGAAGACATTCATTTTGTTCTCACTGTAAGGTGCCACTGGAGTTTATAAATATGGCATAATAAAAATAATAGTAGTAACTTGCATGCCTGCTAGCATAAGGCCACTGATGAACTGCTTGATGATTGAGCAAAGTCTGCCCTGAAGAACCATGTGGTCATATTACTGAAAGCTGACAATAAAATACATACAACTTGAGAGAGGGTTGTGGGCACATTTAGCTTTTGATGCTCAATTTTGCCACTTTAGTAATTTCAAATCAAGATTGGTTTGAGTTCAATTTTTGTTTTTATTTGCACTTTGAAATATGAATCTCATTCTGCTTCTAGATTTCACAGCACAATGACAAGCTGTTAGAAAATGGGTATTAAAAAAAACTATCAGGGAACAGTTATATATTATTTCACAGATGTATGTTGCCTCAACAGCTATCTAATAGGATTCTCCACTAAGGATTGTTCTTCTGGTTTGTTTTTTTTCTTAGACCTTGATGACTTTTTGATATAGTATCAGGACAGTATGTGTTTAATGTCAGAGTTTGCTACTGTTGGTGATGGCTAGCCTCCGTACAAGCTATCCATTGCCATTTCATTCTCTGCTCTATATAAAAATACACTCGTGACAGCCCCTGTGTTGCGGGAGCTGTGCGCTCATGTTGACAAGTCACTGTTCCTCATGCATATATTTCTAAAATTCACTTGTGAAATCTCGTACCCAGACAGCAGCGTCCCAGGCTGCTGCTGGACAAGTGCCGTGGGTACAGATGTATACGTGTAGTGATCTCAGAACACTCTCTTAGCCAAAAATATCCACACATGGCACATGTGACCAAACTGATTTAGTTCTGAGTGTTCCTGCATACCACTCTTCCAAATTATTTAAAGAGGACAGTGAATGGCTCAGAGGTGCATTGAGCTGCTCGAAGTAATGGCTGTAATTGTAGCTACTGATCCGGGGCATGCGTTGATGTACTTGGCTGATTTTTTAAATTCATATCAGTGACTCTGGGTGGTACATCAACTATCTGAATTCACAACTGCCCACTAAAAATGACTGCCTTTTTGGGGAGAGGCTGTCAAAAATAAATTCTATGGCAAAAATAGAAAGAGCTTAAGCTATGTTTCTCTTCTGATGGTGCATTTTATCAGCTTTTTGCTTATCCCCTTTTTAGCTACATCTTTATACAACCCATTTAACGAACAAGTGAGAATACTTTACTACTAGTATTTTCCTAGCCACATTATCAAATGTTTAAAGGAGATGAATATTGCACTTCTGTTGGTACTTTATAGTTTGAACTCATCAGTGTTTCACATTTTGATGCTTCTGACACCTTAAAAGGCTGAGAATTTTGGTAAAATCAATACAGACTGAGACACCACATCTGTCTTGATAATAAAGCAAGTTTATCACACCAGTGCAATTCTTTCACCAATATATTTTTTAACATTTTAGTCCTCTCAAATTGAGGGGAAACTGGAAAAAAATAATATTTCTCTTTCAGGAAGATTTCTAAAGGTTGTTCTTGCCCTTCCCTGAAATGCCTTTTAAATAGAATGCATCTGTATCTCATGTAAACTGGTGTTTAATGTTTTCAGTTCAAAGAACTATCCAGAAAGCCAGGGTGGTGAGACCATACCAGCAATAATGACTTAAAGATATGGATATTACTTAACTGAAACTTAAAGATGCTTTAATCTATTATTTTCTAAATTTTAATTAACATATTTTAATCCCTGTTGAAAACAAAAAGGGTTGGCCGGGGGGGGGTGCAGGCTTCTTTAAAAGTCTGTGGGGAGAGCACTAAGTGCTAATTTAGACTTGTATTTGTGGGCTTATAGAAGATCTTTCTTTTATGAGGTTGCACAGTAAGACTCTATCATCTATTGTGTTCCACTTAAGAAAGCTGCATAAGATCTCAGTGTAAATTTGCACTCACTGCGGTTTTCTATATTTTCATATCACAAGGAAAAAATGTGGGTGAGGTGACAGATCTCTGGCCTTCGGAGCCAAGGCGTAGGTGATGTTACACTTGGTCAGTACTGCCTGTCCTCCTTTTCTTTCCATTTTACTATATCTTTTTCAACAAAGCAGACATGTTTATAATAACAAAAGAAAACAAAAACTAGTAGAAAATTTGCTGTCTGAAATTGCGCAGCTTTTTTTTTTTATTTTTTAAAAATAGGTTAGATTTTAAGTCCCCTTTGACCTTTTGAAGTGAGTTTTCTTATGCGAGGTATTGAGTCAGACTTAGGTCCCTATTGGGGATTATAGTTTAGGAATCCGGTACTTTAAGAGTGCTCTTCAAAAAAATAATAGTAACATACTAATTATTGTGTAGACAAGTATGAAAGACACAAGTAATTCAGGTGGTGCTTGTCAGTAGGGATTGTTGTGGATCTAGCGCATTTACATTTTGTGCTGCATGTAAATAAGAGTCAAAACATATTTGTGTATTCAACTTTTTCACGTCTATTAAGTTGTTAAATGGAGCATTACTGAAAACACAAAGGCTTAAACCGCAAACAAAATTTGACAGCAAATCTTTGAGAGAATGTCAAGATTTATATTTAAGATACCTGATGCAGTTTATTTCCACAAAAAAGATGCTGTTTAACCTTTTGTAACTCTTGGCCTTAAATAAACTGTTGATGTTAAAATATATCTTTAAACAAATAAGCTGTTCTTCTTCTCCTCTCTTAAAACCAAACAATCTGGCTGCCTTCATGTACATCAATCATGTGCTCCATTAGATGTCACTTTTTGTAGGAAAGGCTACATAAATCATGAGTGTCTTCCCCAGAAGCAATTCAAATATGAAATTTTATTGCCTTTTTATTACTAAGCACATAACAGTATTATATTGTTTAATGAAATGTGGCAGGCTTTGCTGCAGGAAGTATAATGAATACAACAGCTTTTTTGCACTTAACAAGAAAAGGTGCCAACACTTTATTTTCAGGGTACAAAGTGATTGTTTAGATTGGATACAGATATAGGAGTTCACCATACTAGATATATGTATATATATGTATATTTTTGCAGACATCTTCTATAACTTTATCAAGTTTTCCTCAATAGATCTTCAAAACGATTGTTTCTGACTTTCAAAAAAATTATTTTCCCAGTTAGAAAAAGATCTGTTCTAAAGTTTGCATGTAAATTGGGAATAAGACTTTAGCTGATTTTGTTCGGTTTCCCCACTCCCCCCATCCCACTGAGGGAAAGTGTTTTTGGTTTCCTAGACCTCAAAAGGTTGCCAAACAGCTTTTCTAAAGCCTTTAAAGTCTTGATTAAAGATACATTAATAATTAATAAGATTTTGATTTTTTGAATCAGTGCTTTGAAACTTTAAGAAATAAAATGCTTTCTTCTTAAAATATCTTAACTTAAATATAGTAACTGTGCTTAGTAACCTTTAACAACCTTAATGTGTTTGTGTTTTGTACTTTTTTAATTTGAAAAATGTATTCTGGTCAGCTAATCGTTCTGTCAACCTCCCGTCCAAAAAATTCAGTGCTCTGTAGTTAATTCATTGATTGCCTTTTAACTGCAGAGGTTCATACTGGGGTAACTTTGAAACAGAGCACTTAAACAGTAGGATGAAATCCTGATGGCATGTTGAGGATCCCGTAATTTTTGGAACAGATAGCAGAACCTTCAATAGCCATAGTGCTGTAACTGTTCTGTAACAAATATTCGAGTTGTACTGTTTAAATTACAAAATTACTTCTCTTAGTACTTGTAGATTTTACTTATAAGTCAGTACTTTTGATGGAATTGAACTTTCCTCTGAGAGTCCTGTCTGTTAAGGTGGTTCAAGATGAAACGTCATTTGTTATGCTATTTATGTCTGCAAAATACAAATGGTTATGAATTTCCTAGTGCACTTACTAATTCTCTGCGTGATTGGTGGAAGAAAGTTCACTCAGTGGCAAGTTTTGGTATTAATACTTGTATGTGCTATGTATAAGAACTGTAATTGCTTGTGAGTGCTTATTGTAATGTGAACCTAGAGTAATCAGCTTGCATTATTTTAATTGGGAAATTCTGAAATTAGGAAATCTTTGCATTGACTTCTAAATTGGCGATGGTTATTCTGATTAAAGAAAATTGATAAATTAGTTCATAGTGAGCAGTCTAGGTTCTTGCATATGTTTAATAACTTGGAAAAAAACCCTAGGAAGTTACTAATTTCATCAAATTGAAAGTAACAGTTTTAATTGAAGAGGTGCTTATTTTCTGATGTAAAATTGGACTCCCTAATGAGCAGAAAACTCCCAGCTGGCCAGATGCTCTTTTAGAAGAAAGTAGGGTTGCAGCTCTGAGATGTGGGTATGCACCCATGCCTACAGATATCCAGATATAGTTTAGGGTATTCTTGATACTACTTAGGTGAAATATTAACTATATTCTAGCCAGCTGCGTGAACTGTAGTACATTTACAGCTTGCTTTTTCCACAGGATAGTTTTATTGCTTTATGAGATTGCTGATGTTTTTTTTTCCCTTCAATCAGTTACATTCTTTGAATAAGACAGAAGATGCCAATGTGCTTACAGCAGGAGTTAGGATCTCTTTGAAATGTTAGGAAATATAAGGAAAATCCCTCTTCCATTTTTTCTTTTTCAGTCTCCTTCTCTGTCTACCCAAGATGAGAAATATTCATGCCATTTTCACCTGCTACAAAATACACATCTCTCTTTGGGTGCGAGATAAAAAAAAAAAAAAAAAGAGAGAAAACCAAACTAAGGGGCTTAGCGACCAGGACAGTATTCTTTCAACTTTAATGATATAACTATGACTTGAGAACTGAACAGACTTTCTCAGCCCCATTCAGCAGCTATTTCATCTTCTGCCCTTTTTTTCCCCGTCTGTGTCCAGACAGGTGCAGGATAGAGCAAGAGCAGTGCTGTCACCTCTCACGTAATCCAGTCAGGGGAAGCCAAGGTAATGGATGTTTCCATTAAGTACATCTCAGCAGCGAGACTCAGCTTCTTTATTGATGGTTTATAGTGATACTGTGTAGTTCACTTGATTAAATCCTAAGCCCCATAGGTGTGGAGGTTATTTAAATAATTGGATATTACTTCCTCAGCTCTGTTTCTGAGTGTCTTTGCTAATGGGAATACATTTGCTCATGTATGTCTGATGGTAGTGATTGTGTCAATGATTTAAAAATATGATCACTTCCTGCAGTGTTTTACATTTTATTTAAATTTTTATCTGTTCGTTTAGGCTTCTGTGTAGTAAGGATAAAGAATATATAGTGTTTTCGGCTTTGTTGTATCATTTTGTATGGCTTCTCACCAGTTGAAGTTCATCAGTTTTGCAAAGTTATCCATGTGCAATGTAAGTGTAGTTGTTGTTGCTTTATAACTAACCCTCTCAAACCCTGTCACAAAGGGGCTTTATTTCCCTGTACAACTTATAAAATAAGTGAGGTATCAGGCTGGAAAGCCTCCAGGCAAGGAGAAATTGTCATGTTGGCTGTATTAATCTGTCGTATGTACAAGGTCTCAGGCAACTACCTAGATCACTCTTAAGTTGGGTTTTTTGGTTTGTGTGAGGTTTTTTTTTTGTTTTTTTTTTTCTGTTTTTTTTTTTTTAAATATGGTCTTGAGTGATTTGAGATTTCCTTTACGTTTAACACAGAATGCTGAAGGAGTCAATAAAATAACTTTTAGATGGCAGAACCAGAAGAATGCCACTTTGTGTTGCATTACTTCTTTCATTTCCTCTTCTCCTCCTTCCTATAATGCCTGATACCTACTGGGTAGGAAAGAATGCAGAACACGAAACTTCTTCCCTTTCCTAATGTCTTAATATTTTACCTTTCTTCATTTGTACTTCTAAAACAGCACATTTAGTTGGGAGTTAGGAGCTAAGAGTTAAGAAAATGATTGGACTGCTTTGCCTTAACGCAAAGTATTTTCTACAAAGCAATTGTCAGGATCTTTGAAATGTGGCTCCTTTTACTTTGGAGATTTGGGGAAGGTGTTCTGTGAGCTGCATGGTTAATTGTCATGTGTTCCTGTAACAGGTTTTCTTAATTCTGCATAAAGGTCTGATGTTTCTGCTTTCTTAATGGAGACATACTGTTTAATAACATTAACTTAATCTAAATGGAGTAATAATTTTCTGAAAGTATGAGTATTTATGCTTGTCTGTATTTAAAACTAAATTACTACCTTTTAAAAAAAGAAACACAACCCACTACTTTGCTACGGTGAGAAAGATTAGTTTATCTTTTCCTTGAAGTCAAAATGTGGTTTGTAAATCTCCACGTCTCTCCCTTTGGTGAGATTGAGTTCTGTGTCATACTGTGATATAACAACTATGTATTGTGATCTAAACTTCAGTGTCAATTGTTGAATATTTTTAAGTCAGTAGGTGGTGTGCCTTGGTGTGTGGCCACACAGAAGCCTCGTAATACAGTTCCATAACAATCATTCTGACTTTAAGCTGTTTAGTTTACTTGCTTACAGATGAAAATGACCATCTGGCCTTCTAACTGGCTGTCATCTTTTTATTTTTTTCTGTCAGTGGTGGTAGTTTGCTAGTTGGGGTTTGGGTGTTTTGGTTAGGTTTTTTTTTTAGTACTGAGATTTCTATTTTTTAATTAAAGAATATTTTTATGATATTTGCCCAGAGCATTCTTAATTGCAACTGGAATATAGTACCTTTTGCATTCCATTAGCATATGTCTATATGGTAAAAACAGTTCTGTCCAGAAAGAGTTACAGATTCTGTTTATTATTAAGCTGTGATATAGATCTTTTTACAGAACATGTGAACAAACAAAAGGTATAGGCTGAATTGCTCTCTGCATGAATGGGCAATAAGGGATGTTTTGCAGGGCCCTTGCTTCATTTGCTTATGAATGTTTGAAGGTATATACCCGTCAGGAAAAGAGACTCACTCGGAGGAGTTTTCGAAAGAGCCGGGATTGTTGCCTTTGTAATCCGAATACATCTATTTTTAATGTTGACTGCAATATGGCTGGGGAGAAGTATATAGCTAGCAGGAGAGGCTTAAAAATAGGATTGTCAACCTTCTAATGTGTCCTCACTTTGGAGCTTTCAACAGCTGGCCCTAAGTATGCTGTGAATCAAATGAAAATGAAATTATAGCAACGTAACTGTTGTCTCACATCCTGATGTACTGCAAGGAAACAAAGTAAAGGAGAAATAAAATTTCTTTTTATTGCAGGAAAGTCAGCGCTTGAAGGACAGTGCTTCTAGTTGACTGCAAGAATATTTCTGTAGACAAATTCAATATGTTGAGACGTTTAAGTGTAATGGAATTTGAGATAAAGTTCTGTGATTTTTTATTGACAAAATACTTAGCTTGGTACAGGAATGCAATATTATCATGGATGTTTGCACTGCTATAGAAAACATTCTGAATATTTGAAAGTATGATTTATAAGAAAAAGTGTTTTGTTTGACAGATTGGCTCTTTTAATATGCAGTGAAGCCGTATTAGGAATTAGGCTTCCAGCTTCTTTATGAGCTACTGCATTGGAAGCTGTATTCACCAAGTCATTGTCTAAATTTTAATGAAAATTAGAGCTACTTGTCCAGTTCCTTAGCTTCATAGTGACTATCCAAATAGTACATGTGAACTACAAAACTTGATGTCTCCAAGGGAAACCTGTAAGAACATTTAATATGAACCAAGAGATTTCACTGGATACTTTGCATTTCGGAAGGTGAAAGCTGACTTACGTTTGATCCAGATGGTAATAATAGGTATGGCAAAATCTTAAGATTTATTTTTTAAATTTTATTCATAAATAAGTTCTCTGAAATTTTTGGCTTGGTCTCTAGCCCACTGAGCTGGAGGAGAGGCAGAATGTACTTTTGAGTAGCCATTTTAATTGATGAAGGTTTAGATAGAGATTGCATTAATAGGGTTTGATACTATTTTTATTTTGTGTATCTAAGTTCATGTGTTCTTGCTTCATTTGCTCTTTGAAGGTGCAAAGAAAGAGCTCTACCTTTAGGGTTTTTAAAATCGAGGAGGAGAAAAAGGGAGCTCATAAGGTTAGTGGGCATTTAAAAACCTTTCTGTTTAGTGGTCAGCTCCATTGAAATATGGACTCTGATAGCGCTCGTGATTACAGCCTGAAATCTTTTTGCTAATTAACTGGTGTTTCCAAGATATGGAAGTTTCAAGGCCATCACTGTTGATTAGTGCCATCAGTCTTGGGCTGAGTACATATGTAAGACTTATCAAATATGATCCCAAAATACTCTAATTTCAAAAGTACTGTAGAAGAACCTTTGACCAAAAATTATCTTATTGCATTGAAAATCAGCTATAGGCTATGAAGCAAGTTGTGCAGAAGGTTTAAAAAAAGGCAGCTGATTTGAATTACAGTCAGACTTAGGAACCTGGCTGCAAACCTTTTTAACTTGAGAGTGGTCAGGCACTGGAACAGGATGCCCACAGAGGCTGTGGAGTTCCCATGGACTTGGGAGTTATTAAAAATCTGACTGGAAATGGTCCTGAGTAACCTGGTCTAGATGACCCTGCTTTGAGCAGGGACTTGGGCTGGATGATCTCCACAGTCTCCTTCCAACCTCAGATATTATGTCATTCTGTGAACCAAATATCCACTCGAACTTGACCATAAAAAATTTATTCGTCAGTCCAGAAGCACTTCTGCAAGGTCGTTATTCAAATGTGAAAGTGAGCTTGAGGATGTATTTGAAAACTGCATGAGTTCAGTTCAGGCCTTTAATAGTTTTCCATCAAAATGTATTAATCCATCAGGGTGCATTAATACATTAATAAAGATGTTGTTAATTCTCTTATACTATAATTGATACTGCCTGCAAGTCTTAAACACACTAATTTGACACTGTTTTTGCTGTGGAACATGCTCATGTTTTAAATCCTCAAACCAAGCGGAAAAACTAATTAATACATGGAAAGTATGCTAGCTTAACTAACTTGGTAATTTTCCTGGTTTCTCATAGCTATAAGTAAAACTAAGAAATCTTTCAGTGTCTAGAAACAGGATTCACAAAATACTTTAAGGGAAAGCATTTGCCCTAAAATACCCAAACTGCAATTTTCTTTTGGAAGGGCAGAAAATGAGGGATATTAATTTTATTTTTTTTACTGTGCAAATAAAGTCATTAAAGTATATGCAATAACAGCTTTATTTTAAGTTAAATAGAAGTTATCCTGCAAGTGGAAATTAATGAACAAATACTTCATTAGGATTAAGCCTCTGATTCTTTCCCTTCAGTTAGTATGAAAAAGGTAAACCTTTAACAATCTTCTAGCTTGTTGCTGTGAATTAGTAAGGAGAAAAATGGGTATTTAATTTAGGCAGGATGAGGAGACATCTGGTTAGCTCTGCAAATGTATTTTGGATAAAAAGTACTATATGAAATATTCCATCTCTGTTTTAATGATGGGTTATTATAATGAAAAATAGATTTGTCAGCTAACTGGCTACACAGATGGTGTTCCCAGGTGATAGTTTTGCTTCAGATTCAGAGAAATGAGGTACTCTGCAATTCAATGTTGTGTCCTATGGAATTAGTCACTACTAACTAAAACAGGTTTTGAAAAAGAATAATGAAATATGGAGGGCTTACTGTAAGAGCAAGAACTAATTCTATTCCGTGACATTTTCAGCAAGTTCAGTAATGGACGAACAGATAAGCTTTTACAGCTTACCAAAAAATGATACAAGAAAAATCAATTTGGCATTTAAATGGATCCGAAGAACTATCTAATGTTTCTGTGAAGGCGTGTTTTCAGTTACTGGGAATGAGACATCAAGCCATTCTTTGTTGAATGGGAAATGCTAATTTTCTATCAAGCTAACACAGTTTCAGAAATGTTTCACTTGAATAATGTGTAATCTTTTTTTTTTTTAGCCTTGGGAGGAGGAGATGTCTGAAATAAAAATTTTGTGTTGATCAGATTATCACGTCATCCATAACTGCTGTGACAGATGCACTTTTACCTTCCAAAAGGATGCCAATTCTGGTTCAGCAGGCAAATCCACATGCTTATATCTGCTGGTGTATTAAATCTAACTTCTGTCAGGATATTGCCAAAATGATGGAGTTAGGTTTCCTTGAAGTTCTTGTGTGTCAGGACTTCATATTTCATGTGCAATGGTAAGAATGAGACAAGAAGGTGAAAGCTAGCCATGCAGAACTGCAGCATCAGCCAGTCACAATGTTAGCTGTTGAATGTCTAAACTCCTAATAGAGTTAGGATTAAATAGGGTTTACATGATGCATCTGTTCTGCTTGATCAGCCTTTGGGACTCCATTATCTAGTCGGTGTGCTTGATGAGAGTGCTCTTCTGAATGCCTTTAATGTGTTGATAAAAATGTCTCAAAGATTTGCAGAAGTTTGTTGGTACAAGTCTCAAACCAACATAAAAATTACTGCTGGTGGTATGTAAACACTAGGGTTTCACTTTCATGAAGAAAGGAGCTGCAAAAGAAGGTTTGCAAGGGAATGCTAAATGTCCTGATTTGTAGGTTCCTTCTTAAAAAAAAAAAAAGAAGGTAATTTGCAAGGTAAATTAAATTTCAGAAGTTTCCCTTGGAAAACTTCTCTCATTAACTCTATATTGTATAATGATTAAATATTTTCTAAAGAATTACTTGGGTATTAACTTGTGTGAATAAGCTGTCTAGTATTTCTCAGCAATTGCTGAAGGCTTGGCTTACAAAGGAAATAAATTTCTTTGTATTCAGTACTAGATAAAATGAACTTGGATTCAGTGTCAGTTGTGTAAATCTTTTTTTCTCTTGAAAATTCTAGGGGATGCTATGGAGCTACTTCCATGTGTGCTAGTTCGGCTTTTTTAGGACATCATGGTGGTGAATCTTCAATATTTTTATGTTCGTGCAAATAGTTGTGTTCTTGAAGCAGACTGATTTTTTTTATTTTTTTTTTAAATCTGTGTCAAGACTACTGCTCGAAGCAATATTGGGAAGCAGTATCGCTTCAAATCTCTGCTGTCTGCAGTTAATTGTGCATGCAGGAAAAGTCAACAAGATGTGTTCAGAAGAGTTACTGACCTATTAAAAATAAAAATTAGGAAATGTATTTAAAAACACTGAACCCACACCACCAACCCCATCCTTTCTTCATTGTGTTCCTTCATATGTTCACTGGCTGGGCTATCCGCTACTTGTGACTTTAGACACCCAATTTCAATTGGCTTGTGTGCCATAAACAAAAATATTACTGAGGTATTTCTAATTTTCAGATTGCAAATGCATTTCGTGTGGAGTGTGTAACTTAGCTAATGACTGGGATTGTTCCAGGAACATTCTTCCTTTCCTGCTGCACCCCACATGGACTGAGGACGGCTGAACTTGTCCTGCTGTTGTCTCACAAGCGGAGTTCATTGCCTGGTGTGCAATAAGCCATTACATGCACTGAGCTGAGATATTGTTTATTAAATATCTGTGCAGACATGGGTGCTAGGTGGTAGTTCTACAAAGCCAGCATACCCGGTTTCAGTCACATTGTGTGCAGTTCAAAATGTTAGTTCCATCTACTTTGCCACATCATTCTAGCTAGAGCTGGTTAGTTTCTATCTCTTAACTGCAGTTGGTTAGTTCTTTTCTTGCTTTGAATTAAAAACAGTGTTCCTTAGATTTACCATGCATGCTCGGTGAGTGAGGGTCTTAGTTCAGGGAGGGTTGTCCAGACACTTGGTGGTGTTTAGTATTATAATTATATTAAAATGAGGACAGGTTGCTTTCAGATGGTGCTAATCACTAACTTGGATGACTACTCTGAACATACTGCTTATTTTCCAGGATGTTTCCATCTTCAAGGGTAAGTCTAACAAACCTTAATTGGTTAAAAGTGGTTTTCTCAGCAATCCCAAGGGCAGTGATCCTAATCTCCACAGAGAGTACATATTTGTTACCTTATCTCTAGCTTAACCTGCAACACTACCAGCAGGACAAATAACTTAATGGGAGTAACTTTTACCATTCTTTGGTGCTACTGCTTTGGTTATAGCCTTTGCTTAACCATGAGTAGCAAACAAAATGGTTGTCTTCTCCCTGTTAGAAGGTAGAGTCCTGTTGCCCCCTTCTGAATAATCCTACTAAAAAAGTTCTATAAATGTAATACATGATGTTTAATAATGGATGTATTTGAGAAGGAAAAAAAGTTCCTGCAGGTGTCCAAAACTAAACAAGCATAATAGCTAAGCCTACTTTCAGAAATTCACTGCTACTTAAATTATTGAAAATAGTTGGATCACAGCCAGAAAGAAAACTGGCACAATCATGTTATCTCCGTAGACCAAAAAGTCTGAAGTGTTAAGTGCCTGCGGACAAGTGATCAGTATTCCACACAAGCACTAGTCTGTTCCCTGAACTTTAAGGGCTGATTTTGTGTGCTGCACATATTTATCTCCTGCACACCAAAGAAATGTAAGAAAACTAACATAGCTTGATCTGGAAAGTCTTAGGTTTGTGCTCCTATATCCTAATCTTCTGATGTCTTCAACCAAAAACGCCAACAATACACCAGCCTACAATGCTAATGGAAAAGCTTTATATTTATATAGCTCTGTTCACCTAAGAATTTAATATGCTTTACAGCATGTCAAGCCTGCCGTTCTACTGCAGAATATACCCATTACAAAAGATAAACTGAGCCATGAAGCTCACAGACTGAAGGAAATGCCAGCTCTCTCCCTTTGTGAAAAGAAACTGCTTCAGAGCCCCACATGTTCCCTCGCTGCTTTTCCTGCAACTGCTGTTGTCTGGGAAGAGATTAGTATGTTGGAGAGGAGCCTGAGCTCCCGTCCTTGTTCTTCTTGGTAATTGGGTGCCAAGTCTGTGGAAGGGGTATCTGATCTCATCTGCCCAGAGTGCATCAAGAAGGAATGGTTCAGCAAGGAGAGGAAGAACGGTATCTAACGGAACGCTTCACTGAGGTTTTTCAGGCATTCAGGACTGCAGCCTCCACTGTGGAGTGGTAATCAGATTCAAAATGCTCTCTTTTATTGGGAGTAACAGGAAGGTAGAGAGAGGAGCAAAACCAAAAGAGAAAGCAGAAGGGGAAGGGAAAACATCCCCAAACTCTTGAGGTCATGCACAGGTAGTTCAGACCTTCGTGGATAGAGAATGAACAGATGCTTCAATAGCAGAAACTCTCATAGTGCATTCTGCCAGGTTGTAGCCATCCCTGGAAAATGTCTGTTGCAAAGGTATGTGAGGTAGCTCGCGTTCTGTTTGTAGTTTTATATGGCCTTACACTTCTTGTTTTATTAGCACAGTATACTGCACATTCAGGAAGACAGAAGTGCTCGTGTTGCATTCCAGTATCGGTACAGGCAACCACAGAGTTTAATACTTCTAAGTTGCATCTTAACCATTAATTTCTTGTTTAAAACAGGGTTTTATCTTTTTTATTTTTTTAAATCAAACTAATTTCTAAAACCTTTCATGTCCATCAGTCACTAATCCTTTAGTTTTCAGGTTTAATCATGAGAGATATCCGTTATTATTTTTACAATGTTGTCTTCTTGCTTTCATAGTTTAATCCAAATAAGTAACAGTAAGCATTCATGTCTCCTTCAGTCTTCAGTTTATCAAGCTAAATAAGTCAAATAAGTCAGTCTTCTCTTGCATCTTCAGCTATCAATTTGCTTGTGCGTTTTAGCATTTTTCCTTTGTACCCTTCCTCACTTTGGTTCATCCTTCCTGAATTTAAGTAACTGGGATTTTTAAGTGATACTTTCCCTTCTCATCTGACACATTTCCAAGCTTTGTTTTCACAGATGTGATGTGCCAATCTAGCTGCTCACTGCTGCTGAAAGAGGGAGGTCCTGCGGCTGTGCCTCTGCTTACCTTCTATTGATCCTGTTTGTGGGAGGCTGTTTGATGTGTTAGCCCACAATAACTGTTTCTTTTGCCTTGATCCACTGTGACATCCAGTTTTAGTACTCCAGCTTGCCTTCCTACTGGGAGTGCAGTCTCACCTTCTTGCGATGACCTTCAGTAGAGCACCAGTATTTGTACAGGAGTCACTTATGGAAATACTAAATACAACCTGTCTCCTCAGCTGATGTTTGACCAGCTTTGCCTTGAACACCGGCTGCCTTGCTGAATTAGTTCAGAACTGTATGTTTAGTAAAATCGGTGGGGTTTCTTTGTATTTTGATTGTTGTTTTCTGCAAAAATTATTTTCAAGCTCTGCATGCTTTCAAGATCCCATCAAGTTTGAAAGTGGCCCAGCTGCTTTCTCTGCCTTAGCTGCAGCTGCAGGCATTATTTGGCTGTTCTGAGCTGCTGGCTTCCTGTCATGACCAAGGTTAGTGTTACTTAAAAATCCTAGTTAATGAATTTGCCTTTTCTTTTCCAGTTCTTTTATTATTCTAGAGTCAAGGGAAATCTGTTAAACATTTTTTTCCTCAACCTTGTTTCTTTCAATGGGCCACAGTCCACTCTGAATGACAATTTCTGTACCTGCAGCTCAAGGAAGGAAGAAAAATTTATTCTTATGGTAATCTTTTTTATTTGCAAGATGAATGACCTGTACAACCCAGTGTCTGTCTTCTCTTACGCCGTTTTTTTGAAATGCCTCCGACTGGCAGACACTGGTTTAAGTTTCTTATATAGTGTGGCATTCAAGCACATACTGCACTTGTTGAATTAAATCCTGAAATGTGTATTTAATTGTAGTTGCTTAGATAAGAATAAGACAGAATGGGGCAGAATGCCCCCAATCCTGTTTAAAGGAAAGCGGGATGGGGACGTTGCTGCCTGTGGTGGCTTTGTCTGTTCCTGATGGAAGCGGTGGCCCACCCGGCCTTTGGGTTCCCGTGAATACAGCAGCTGGCATTCAGCACTCAGGCGATCTTTAATGTGTAGTTACATCGCAAATGTGCATAAAAAAAGCAATATAGTTTTGATAATATGTTTTCAAATGCTAAGGGCTTAAGGAGTTGCATAATTTGAGTGGTTTCGGCTTTTAGTTTGATGTTTTTTGCTTGACAGCTTTTTTTTTTTGCATTTTTTTTAGATGTCTAAGTGGCCTGTTCTATTATAAATTAATAGTACTATAAATAGACACAAGTATAGGAGCATATAAGGATTTAAGATATTGATGCCAGATTTGTGTTAATATTCTATCAGTATGGAGTACATTCAACCCAGAAAAAAATTGCATTATTATAACTCTTCCCTTTTTTAAAATAGGATATTCATTTTGAAGATAAAATTACAACCATTTATCTGGGTCTCTAAAAGTGAAAAAGCAATATATTGTCTTACCAAGGTGTTTGTTGTGCACTGTTTAGCTCATACACACAACTTCTTTATCCTATTTGCTGCATGCTTTTTAGTAAATAGAGATGACCGAAAATAAACAACAAAGAAAGGTAGAAGTTTATTACTGAAATGCATTTCAAAGAAGATGAAGTTCTTGGTGAATCCTGCATTTCACTGCTTGCAGTAGTAAAAGGTCATAAGCACGATATTTAGGTGGAACTTTAGTTCAGCTGGTGCTTGTACCTGGCGTGTTGTTTCAGGGCAAATTGAGCGTCCAAAAGCTCATCTTCTGCAGGACTTGACTGGAACCTTTGCAAGTGCAAGTTCCCAGGTTTGGTGCTGTAAATTCAATTCTGTAAAACTTAATTTGAATGTGCTTTTTCCTCTGTTCATAGTGGAGTACTGTAAATCTTCTACCATGAGAAAAGTGAATAATATTCTTCAGCTTTCTAGAAAGTAGTTTCAAAATTAATTGAAGCTCTCTACAGAAATACATACTCACTTAGGTCCTTGTAAATGGATGGGGTAAGGACTCTTAGAGTCATGTATAATTGCAGAAATAGTTGTATCGCTCAGATTGTGTTAATGCTAAAATGATTATGTGCACTTTAGCTGAATAGTTGTCTAATTCTTCCAGCTGTGCCTTGACAAATTACCGTAGAAATAACCATTAATTATCTGATCTATAAATGGATAAATCATTTGATCTTTTGCCAATTGTTACCGAGTTATTAAATTATAAATTACCCACATGTAAACTAATATGCATATAACAAAACAGTACCTAAGATTCCAAGGCTCTTTTAATATGGCACATTAGAAGTTAAGTAGGGGCTAGTGTTGAAGAATTCGAACTCATAGTGAAAAATGTGGGGTATATATTCTACTGGAAAAGTGAGGAACAGGGAGACTTAGAGATTTATTTCTCCTCTTTATAACTCTCAACTAGATTTGTACTTCCTATAAAAAATTATGCTTGACTTAAAGGCTTGTATTAATAACTTTAATTTTGATTGTTACCTGTTGTATTAGGACGTCTGTTTCTCTAAGAATATTATTCTAGATTAGGGGACTGTATAAGCAGTGCTTTGAGTCTGTTTCCTTTATTTCAATAAAACAATGAATAGCATTCTCCTTGAATGGGTTGCGGTTTAGGAAAAATAAATCTTTTTTTAGTCTCTTACAAATAAGAGAAACGCTACACTGAATTTGGAATTTTATTGAAAAATCACATATGATCAGACTGTAGAGATCAGCACTGTCTTCAATACAAAGCCTGAGCTGAGTTTAATTTAATTCTAATTATGTTTAGCTAGCATCCAGTTTCCCTTGTAAATCACTTTCTTTACATGTTTAGATGCTTGGCTGGTATTACTAGCTGATAGTACTCTATTTAGAGTTTTGCAAATTTTCTTTTCAGTGTTGGCAGTTTAAAAAACAGTCCATAAAAACTTGTTTTGGTTGTCCACAAATAGTATTGTCATATTCTTCAGATAAGGAAGAAAACTGGGGAAAAATGGATTTAAGTAAATAAGGATGTTTTGTTTGAAACCAGACTACATAGTTTGATCGTAGAATCATAGAATGGCCTGGGTCGAAAAGGACCTTGAAGATCATCTAGTTTCAACCCCCCTGCTGTGGGCAGGGTTGCCAACCACTAGAGCAGGATGCTTTTGAACTTTTTATTATCACGTTTAGAAGTATTTCTAAAGCGAACATTTAAACTTTTTCTTTAGAGTGTGTCAAAGTTGACCTTTCTGACTTGGTGGGAAGAAGTCCAGCCTAAGCTGTGCATAAAAGTTCTGTCCAAATGGAATATTTCAAGTTGAACCAGAGCTGCACTCCGTGGTGGTGGTGGTGACACACCTCCTCTAAAGCAACCAACTCTTTTCCTGACTTACTAAGTTTTGTGCAGCTCAGAACCTGAATCTGCTTTTCATGGGAAGTTATTGGATTTTTCCCCATAGTGTACTTCATCAACGTCCATGAGCAATTTAGTTGACCCTTTATCTAGAAGCTCATTGTAAATTATCAGCCATTGCCATTTCTTTAAAGGATGAACAGCATTGTTAAGAATTTGGGAATTTGGCTTAGAGTTAGCTTGAAGAACAAAAAACATACATAACAAGAAACATTAAACATTTGTCCCTCTTTCTTCTTTCCCCCTGCCCCCTTCTTCCTTTTTTTTTTTCTTTTTTTTTCTGGAAGGCATTTTATTGAGAAGGGGAGAAACTGCCTGACTGCAGTCTTTGCACCCCATTTCCTACTGTGATTCAAAGTCTGTTGGAAAGCTAGACAACAAAATCCTTGCCAAAATTATATGCCTCCATAATACCTTGGAAATTTTGTTATCATCTATAGTTTTAATGAAGCATCTTTCAAATATCATGATTAACCAATCAGTTCTTGCTGTATAGTTTCCTATTAAAAATTATTGATTCACCAATTAAATAGGTATAAAAATTGAACCACATTGTAGCATGACATCTCTCCTACAGTTCACTGTTTCTGGTGGTGGTTCTCCAACAACCAGAAAGTAGTGGAAGCACCGAGAACACCACTATGATTTTGGTATGTAATAGGCTTGTAATCTGAGTCTCACAACAAGAGACTTTTTCATAAAACTGCTTTTTC
>NW_010145712.1:120221-175523 GCF_000699245.1 Pterocles gutturalis | reverse complement strand
GAAGATTCCTAGTGCTTAGAAGAACTGCAGCAGTTCTTAACATTTTCCCATTTTCAAGTGCTGAAAACAACCTGAGAAATTCATTAATGATGTGTTCATAGAGCTTGCTTTAGCACTTTTTCTTCAACTTTTGTTCACTTGTATTTTCTAAAATCATGAAAACGTAAAACATCAGAAAGCCTTTCACTTTCCATGTTAATGGAAAGAATGGAGATGTCATTCAGCTGTCTTTCAAATGGGAAAGCATACCTTTGGGAAGAAAACAAACTTCAGAAAGTCAGCATTTTTGTTGCCATGAGAAATGTGAATTTTTTTCAGGAGAATGTTGGTGCTTGAATGCTTTTTTTTTATCCCTACAAATTATACCCTTTCAAGATAGGCTTTGAAGGTATGAGATTAAGTACAGTGAAAATTCCAGTTCCTTCCTTTCAGTGTTAATATGGGAGTCAAGCGCAGTATTGCTATTGCTGTCACATAATGAGATGATTACTACCTATGGAAAGGCCTTATTAAATTAAAAATCAGTAAAGCAGCCTTGCTTTGATAATTAGAGACATCGCTTGCAAGAATTAGTCTCTAATCAATCTCAGCTAGTAAATGGAGATGCATAAAAGTTGCAGAATGTAGAAGTTTATCAAAGTGTCGAGGAGGCGCAGTACTCTGAGAATGGCTCTAGCTTCAGAGATGCCTTTTTTCAGTCTTCCTCAGCTGCTGGTGATTCCTTCTAGAGCTGGAAGGGCTGGCCTGTCTTGTGTTCCTGCTGGAGAAAGCTGTTTTAAGAGTTGATAGTCTTCACAACTGACTTTTCTTCACTGGGTAGGTCTGTGACAAGGTACATATCCTACACCGTGTTTCCATGAACAGAAACTCCTTTTCCAAAAGTACATATTCAAAGATGGTGTATAAATGGATTTTGAAATCACAAATATTAGGTTTGAAGAGAAATGAGTGGCAGTTAGCAGTCCGTACCCTTTTAGGGATGTTGTGTGTTCTTCTTTGATCTCTCCGCTTGGAAGTACCTTTGTAAATCGTTTTTATGTGCTTCGTTTGTTTCACCTGTGGTTTACAGAAACAGTACTGGATATTTTTGTTAGGTCGGTGACTATGAACACTGGGAGGAGAATATTTATTTTTCTGTTTATATTCTCAATATATCAATACAGATAGTATTGCTAGGTATCTATGATGAAATTTGAATTGAAATGCTCAAGGAACTGGAGAGCGAGAGCTCACTTTCCATGCAGAGTATGGTGGGTGTTGGGTTACTCATCTAGCTTCTGTTCAGGCACTGCAGCCATGCCGAGCTTCTGCTGGCTCTCGCAATTCTCTTGCTGCCAATATTAGTCTTGTTGCGTCAGCTTCAATAAATTAGATATTTATTTTTAAAATAGTAAAGCTCTTAGTTGCTTCAGAGTCATTATTACTGATATAAGTCAACTTCATGAATCAGGGGTGAGGCAATACCAACTATAGACAGTGCAACTAGTGCCGAATTTTTGGAGGGGCACACCCAGCCATCATCAATCCAGCAGGGACAAAGTCTGTTGAGCACTGACAGGTAAAGAACTAAATGGCTGCTCACATTGTGTTGTGCTAAATTATGGTAGTATCTTACAAAATTAGAACATTAGTAGAAGAAATTGAGAGGTATTCTTTTTTTTTTTTGTTTTTTTCTCCTCCAGGCAGGGGCATTTGAGGAAAGAACACAACTGAATAATGATTCTACAATTCAAAATGTGGAGGGATCAGAAGTTGAATTTGCAGGTCTATTTCCAGTAGGAATTGTGATGATATTTTTGTTTTATCTGCTGTTCAGCTGCAAAAGAACATTGGATAAACAAGAAGAGATGATCCTTATCTGGTAGACAGCATGATACCAGGAATGGGAAGAGAGGGGCCAGTGAAAAGGGCTTGTAATTGTGGTTCTTCAGGCAGTAGCATGTATCTAAGGGAAACAATCCTTAGACTGTTCTCCTAAGAGGGTTATTTCTTTGTCTTAGGGGAAGCTTTTAGGCAGAGACATTAGGTACGCTTGGAAAAAGTACACTTTTTTTCCTCAAATGTCCTTGCTAGAAGGATTCTGGAGCATCATTCTTGCTCGTTGCCTGGGTCATCAAAACTTTTTTGTGGAAGTATGTAATGCTATGAAAACATACATCTACTTACTTAGCTAAATAAAATTAAATACAGTTGGATATGGTCCAGGATTCTAGGATTACCATTGAATGCCGTGGCCCAAAATTTATTCTTCCCAAGTAATTGGCCATATTCACACAATCATAATTTTTGCTGAAGGTGCTAACTCATTTTCAGCTTAACTGCCCCAGAAATATTTGTAGCCCTGCAGATTAAGACATTCAATGTATTACAAAGTTCATATATCCCATATGTGAGACATTTTACAACTGTGGTAGGTAAAGTCAATGTTGTTTAACATTATTTAAGTCTTTAGCTGTACTTCATAATTTTTAAAACTGGGATCCCAGAGAGCTGAATATTCAAGCTCTGTAAAGAACTTCTTAAGGACAGAAAAAGTATGATGGATAAGTCTTAAATCTGTTATTAGACAGACCCAGGGAACAGGATGTGCTTCCAGAGAGCAGCAGTAACCAGGAAAAGTCTGACATGCAGCAAGGCAATGGAGTACACAGCTCAGCGCACACCGAGGTGACACAGCTAAGAGTAGAACTGCAGTTGGAAGAACTACTGAGATGTCCATGTATTTGAAATCTTTCCGGGCTAGGATGTGTACGCCTTTCTGTATCTCTTAGAGTCCGCATTTCTGACAGTCTTTTAAAAACATCATCTTTGTAGCTAATGCTTTCAGAGTCGTGTGGAGTGTTATTTTGTAAACTGGAGTAAACTAGGAAGGCAAGACAATCTTGCACTTCCTTGCATCCCCTGGCAGCCGGCTCATGTAAGAGGGCAGAGATATCTGCTGCATTTGCGCCTTTGAAGAAAGCAGAATTTGTTGTCTGCTGCTGAGTGGGAGACTTTCACTCACACTATTTCCATCTTTGTTTTTCCATATGTGTATGAATACATGTATATGTACCACCTTATATACAATAGACTTACTGCTATATACACATGTATCTATTGATAACAGCCCATTACATATAATAATGAGGGTTTTTGTACTGTAATTCTGGCTAGCTTTCTTTTAAAATAGTAATAATTTGAATAATGGCTGTTCAATCACCTACTCCTCTTGGCAGCTATTTTGACAGGAGATTTAGCAGCATAACATATTCCTGTACAATCCTGTCATAGTCGCTTTGCAGGTATTAAAAAAACTGGTGTCATGTTTTAGCAACAGTGCCAACTGGCATACAGCTATCTCTGCTTGAATATGTGTAAAACTCCTCAGAAATTGGAAAAATTATCTATTTCAAAGCATAAGGAATGGCTCAAAAGAGTTGAGCCTATTATATCAGTCGTATTTGCAAAGAGTGGAGTTTAGACATTTTGCTAGCTAAACAAGAAAAGGTCTGTGATAGTGATGTTCTTGAGGAGCTCTGAAAAAGAGACTTAAATTTAAGTTCTGTTAAACTTCTCTCTTCAGAGTTGATTGGTTTTTGTTGTGTTGTTTTTTCTTTTTCCTAAGAGTAGCTTCTATCTCCCCTTTTTTTTTTTTTTTTTTACTGCTTATGGGAGGTGGCTTTTTATTAACGTGCTATTGCCTGTGGGGAATCAATACACATGCTAAATTCTATTAAAAGTAATTCCAGGGCTCACCCACGCATGCAGTAATTATGATTGTGAGCATCCGAGGAAAATGAGCATATAATATCTTAATTAAAGCAGGGTAATACAATTTTAGTTACAGATTAGATAATTTTAAGACTTTAAAATGTTAAATTTCCTTTTTATTTTCATGTAATTAATATTGGTATAGCTATTTTGATAGGATGTTGCCTTGTTAATGTGAGTTTTGTTGGGGTAAAACCTGAAAGTTTAATCAATTAGAAAAATGTTGTTTATTTTGGTAGACTGTGTTTACTTGAAAGTCACTTAACTACTTGCCCAAGAAAAAAATTCGTATGCAGGAGAGTGAAGAAATCAGTTTCTGCTGTACACTGTACAACCTTGGTTTCATCTTTCTCATTAACTTCAGTGGCATACTGAAGTTTGTTGTCTGAATCTCTAGTTTGGTTTTCTTTTTTTGTGTGCTAAATTTGAGCTCATGTACATGTTAATGTTATCTTGAAGCCAACCTGTGTTCTGAATCTTAATGACATTGAACTCTTTTTGCAGTAAAATAACTGAGATGCACAGGCTGGGTTTTCCCAGTCTGTTTGGGCATCTGTAGTCACTCTGTAGAAGTCTGTAGCAATTTTCGCCTGTTTTGATACAGAGGTTAGAATACCTACACTTTTGCCAGTTAAATGTATGGCTCAAAATCACGGATAACTGATAATATGTCAATACCGCCGCTAGCGATTACTATATAGTGTACACCTAAGGAAGGCTGTGTTGAAAGCAGTTAGCTTGAATACCAGCAGCATGAAGTTTGGCTCGGGATAAGTGTTTGATTGTTACCCATTTTCCTGAGTAACCTACCGTGAATCTCTTCACACTGCAGCTGTACTGATCTCTAAGCTGCCAAAGCAAAATTATGGGTTGTACAATCAAGTTTAAATCTAGCCCCAGCATTTTCACATAGCACTGCCATCATAGCAATCTTTTTACAGGATCCCAGCTCTTGATTGCTACCCAGCATTGAAAGGTACAGCATTAGCCTCACTTTATCAGGCAGAACTATTGTTTCTAGTCCACTGGATGATTATTGGTATGGATGCTGTTGGTATTTTCCTGACGTTCGCTATAGTGGGGTGTAATCATAGTCTGCAGAAGACAATCCTCTCATCAGCTGTAGAGGAGCACCAGTCAAGTGCTGTGTTGTTAGCAGGACAGAGGCAGGCTCATCTGTGCCCTCCATCCTCTGACCCTGTTACTACTGGACGCTCCCCTCCGGCTGCCTGCCCGCTGCCTCTTCCCTCCCGCTACCTCGAGCTGCCTCCACCTTGCTTCTGGCCTTCCTCATATGGCTTAAACACTTGCAGAACTTTCAGCTCCTGTCATGCCATATTCAGCCTGGGCTAATTGACATTTCCTTGGGGAATTTACAGCCCTCATTTCCTTACTGGACAGCAATCGGGTCCTTTTTTTAGCAGTTTTCACATGGAGGCTGTTAGAAAGGTTTGGCATGGAAACGGCTGTAGAAGGGCTGCAGTGACTCCAGCTCTTTGTCACCCCAAGATGTGTGCGAGTGATCTGTTTGTTTTGCAGATTCCATCATCTAACAGTCTTGAGTTAGTGGAGGCATTCACTTTGGGTTGAATCTGTGGGGTTTTGCAAGAAGTATCTGTGTCGGATGCCTCCAGACAGGTTAGCAGAGATGCGGGGACCTGTGCACCGGAATGACAGAAGCCATCGTGACTGTGACCGCATGCCAATGTATATACCCCAGCATGTATGTATTTTAGAAACCTTCATACCAAGCCTCCTGAGCTGGCAGCATTTAGGCCCCAATAAATGAAGCTGTATGGGAACCCCAATTTTGTAAATAAAATGCACAGCTCTAGGCATCACAGTTACCTATTTAAGGGAAATTTCTGCCAGTCTCACAGGCTATCACATTACACAAATGTATAATTCATCTTTAATTTCAGTGAGTACTTCCAGCAATAATTACCAGAACTCTACATGTATAAAAAGTATTAATTGGGAAAATTGCAGATACTGGATTTTGCTGATTTAATGTAATCTGTGAGTTGGTAGGCGATGATTCACTGTGGGTTGTGGTACTGAACTCTAGATATACTTTACAATACTTGACTGTTTCAATGATTTATGGACTTGTCATTTTATCTTGTATGAGGAATTGGGTAAAGTGACCTTGGAAGGATATTTTCATGATTGTTTTTAATATGTAAGGGGAAGAAAGGAGAAAAAAATTACTCAAAGTACTGCAATGCTATGGAAAGAGTTTAGAACCTCAATAGTGTTGTCAAATGTCTGTGCTGTAAACAGGATTTAGACAGATACAGTTTGCATAAGGAGATTCTGGCTTTTTACTTCTTTGAACATTAGTAAAAACTCTCTGAGTCCATTCCCCAATTTAAATAATGAATGAGCTATTTTCTTAGCTCTCTCTCACATATATACCCTCAAGAAATGTGTCTTATGCACTAAATAAAAGCTGGGAACATTTTTTTTTTTTGTTCATTTCCTAATGTCATAGGAGTTATATTTTATGTGCTGGGCTCCCACGGGCATGTTTTAATACTTGGAAAGTGGCTAGGAGAGGTAGGCTGCTGCACATTTTTTCCGTGTCCTTTGTTATTTCTTTGAATGTGAGAGTGGTTCCAAATATAGCAGCAAATGAAATATCCTTTTCTTCTCTTCCTAGAACTGGCTTGAAAAAACAGTTCCGGTATTCTGCGCAGAACTGCATTTCTGGGATGAAGCTGTGGTGCAAGCCTACGTTTTAGATTCCTGTAATCATATGTCTACACTGGCCTTAAGTCCAGATCTACATAGTCTACACACAGAAAAATAGTAGGATTTAAGAAATCAAATTAAATGCCTTTTAGACCAAGATGAAGGTCTTGGAGATTAAATAAGAATTTTTGAAAGAAGCATTCATAATTTATTCCCTCCTCTGTGAAAACTGCACTTTGTTTTTATTCCTTTTTTATTTGGCATTCTATTTTGATGTTCAGATTTTTGCTACTTTCAATGAAATGTGTGTATTTAGTTGTCATAGTCTACCATTGCTAGATTTTGTTCTATGTTACTTCCCATTCTTAAGTACACAAACTGCATTTTGTGATCAAAGCTCTTGGTCTGGGTTAGGTTCTCTTACACTGCTCCTAAAGGACTCCTGTGACAAAGAGGCATACCCAGAGTTTTAAGGCTAGGTCCAAGTCACCCATTTTTCTGGCAACACAGCGAATAAGTGGTGGGGTCTGGGCTGGGAATGGAAATAGAAATGGTATGGCTAGAATACCCTCTGCTAATGATAAGTCAGGCAAGTAGTCATTATGAAGCTGTTCTGGTTGGTTAATTTGGACCTCTTCTGCAGCTGCTTCATCTATATTATGGAGAGCTTTGACCCCAGGCAAACTGGTCTCAGAGATGGTTTTCGTCCACTTATCTCTGACTTTTTCAGCATCAGGGATTACTTTGGTGTAGCTCGCTATGACAATGAGAAGCGGTGGCAATGCAAGTTTCTAGCTGAGGTACAGGAAAAGAACATGAGCTGCCATGTGATTGAGGTTACAACTGGAGAAACACTGAAGTACGTACTGTTTGCTTATTCTCATCCACAGTATTGTGTTTTACCTATTTTGAACTGTCAAGAGAATGATAACGTTTGACATGGGTATAACTAATGTGAACGTCAAACATCTGTTGCTGCAGGGCTCGAGAGCCTGCAGCCTGACTGCCAGGGCGTTCCCTTGGTGTCACATTGATCATATTTAAGTGACAGCTGAAAATGGAGTTCTGTCAGTGCTGTCTCTGTGTCAGCTACCAAACCACTAGACACAGACTTAAAGTAAATCTTTTCCATCAATAGGTATGTTTGAGTAACTGTTAATTAAATCTGATTTGACTTTGCTTACTAATCTGCCTCCTGGATCAATCAATACATGCCTCCTCTTCTGAGTGTTTCTTTGTGTTTAGAAAAAATATGTGTTATTAACACAGTATTTCAAATGTTGTGTGCTTTGCAGATGGAGCAAAGAATGCTGGCCGCATTCCGAAGGGTTTCCAACTTTATTTTAGATCTGGAATAATGAGTTAGGAGAAACAGACATTATCAAGAGAATAGAGTCAGGAAGAACTTAAAATAAGTTATGAATAGTGTGTGCCTATGTATCTTCTTGGTGTAGCTGGGATGTTTTTAACTATTATTGTTTAGGGAAAAACAATGCCTCGCTCTATGTCAAAGTAGATGTATTGCATACAAAATTTTAGGAAGCAGAATCTGATTTTCTCTCTGGTTTGTTTTGTTTTGCTTTTAAGATTTGAGAATGTATTTTCTGTAAAAAGAGGAAAAGCAAGCCTTAACCGAGACTGCAGGGTCCAAGTTGATACAACATACTTCTGTTGAAGACAGTGTTACCCGTTCCAGCGGAGGGTCTGATTTTCACACCTCAGTGGACCTGAGGAAATGGATACTTTTGAAAGAGGTGTGGTTATTCAGTCCGTGTGATTTTTGTTTGGTTTTCCTATGGAGCTGAGTGTCACAGGGGACATGACCTTACAAGGGTCATGAAGACCTCAAGGGCTTTGTAATGCCATCTCAACTTTTTTCCTACTCAAACCTCTCTGTCCTTCTGTCATTTGCCCTCCACCACGTTGAGAGGGAGGATGCATTAGTGATGTTAAAAGCTACAGTGCAGAAAATAGGTAAGTTTGAAGGATCAGTTACTACTCTACAATGTGTAGCTAGGGAGGGGAGTTACCAAGTAGAAGAGAGGTCTGCGGCTCACTTCACTGCCAGACATTCGTTTTCAGCGATGAGTTAGCCTGTGCTGGCTGAAGTTTCCAGTTCAGTTATGAGGCAGGTTATTCTGAGACTTTTGAAGGCTTTGTGCTCCTAAATCAAGGTCTGTTGTGTTGGCCTGGATTGGGAAGGTAAGAAAGAATTCCAGACACTTGGTGCTGTGGTGAGACGTAGTAAGCAGAAGAGGCTGGTAGCACAAGCATGATGTGAATCTACTGCTAGTAGGCTGCTGCAGCCTTGCCGTGGTCGTAGAATATAATCCTTTTGCTGCTGAAAAGTATCCAGGTCTCCATACAACTGAAACTGTAAGGTTGATAGACTTCCCAGGCATGGAAAACATTGGCCTTTCTCTGCAGTCTAGAATAGAGGGCTGGCTTCTTAAGACAAAATTGTTTTGTTTTACCTTTTCTATGGAATTAGACCCATGACATCATCTTAGTGTCCAATTTAACCACCGCAGTGGGTTAGGAGAGGAAGATTATCTGTCTTCTGATGAAATCTGGTAAGCTACTGAAGTTTCTTGTGGTTGGCAAGATGTTGCACCAGCATTATGGAACTGCAGCCAAGCAATGTGGGAAATGCAGTGGTGGCAATAGCAAGAGCGAGCGCTGCCAACCCACCCCACCTCTTGTGTCCGTTGGGTTGTCCCTGATCAAACCAAGTGGTAAATCTGCAGCTATGTCAATTCACTGACAGTACCTTTAATTTCTTCCTAAATTTCTTCTATGGTGAGGAGGCCTCTTTGTCACCTACATTCCCTTTCCTAGGCTATGGGAAGAGGGGAATTTTTTCCCCTTCATCAGTTTCCAAAGGAAATTCTCTATGGCTTCTGAGTGCCAGTGATTAAAATGGTGCCACCAAAACCCTGTCAGCAGATCAGGTAAGAACATAATGGTATCAGCGCCCTGGATCCCAGAGGTCCATTGAACTTAGTGTTGCAGGTAGAAAGTTTTTTCTCAACTCAGTCCCATGGCCGAGGCCAAAGCTGGTTTATCTGAGATCAAACTACCTGAAGTTTAGTTCCCTTTGTGGTGAATCATACACAACAAAAGAACTTATGCTAACTCTATTCACAAGTAATCCTAGGGTCGATTCTTTTAAAATACTCCAGTACTAATGTTTAAATTATATTTTTAGTAGCAAATCATTATATTCAAGCTACAAAATAGAAAGAAATAGAAAACCATTCATCTAAAAGGAATATTTATTAGACAGTTACCATTTTTTTCTTAGTAGTTACCCATGCTTAGCTCAAATTACTTTCTGTGTAGAAGAATGCTATTTCCTTAAATGCTGTTTTACTTTCAGAACCCATCAGTTGGTTTTTACATAAGTGAATTTGTGATAGGAAGGAAAGTAACAATTGCTTTTTTAAGGTAAATTGGTGTTTAAGATGGTACTGTCTTGTGTCTTGGAAGAGGAAGGAAGTAGAGTAATTTTAAAATCTCAGTAATTTCGTTAAGAAATATTCAGTAAGTAATATTTTTAAATATTAATGTAAGATCTTCCAATCTCTTATAGATCTCAATATTTTTAACACAGTGAAAAAATGTATATAGTATTTTGCAAGAGGTGGTAGATTGTGGTAGTTATTCTGAAATCCTGCTTTCAGCTACAACGTGCCAGCATGCCTTAGATCTCTGTGCACTAGGAGGCTACGAGAGCTCATTTGCTCATTTGGAAGTTCTCATTATATTTTGTAATTGTGTCTGATGGCTTGCTGCCTTTTTTTTTTTTTTTTTTTTCTTTTTTTAAAGAAATGCAGGATCATAGAGCCTTGGAATAATTTAAGTTGGAAAAGACCCTTAAGATCAAGTCTAGCCATTAGCCTAGCACTGCCAAGCCCACTGCTAAACCATGTCCCTAGATGCCATGTCTACATGCCTTTTAAATACCTCCAGGGATGGTGACTCAAAATACACTCTCTTGGTTTTTAGTGTTGCTTTGTTTTACCTCCTTACAATATATACTCTTTTATTTTCTCTATTTTCTTACTTTACCAAGGCCATGTACACACTAGATGCCTAAAGTGACACATGTTGGAGTACATTTGTCCTAGAGACAGGTATTAGAGCCGTACAAACTGCAGTGCATAAATTAATACCCCACCTTGTTGCTGGGTGGTGAATCCTCCCAGGAAAGGAATGTGATACACAGCTATATGCCATTTAAATGACTTCAGTTTTGCTAGCAATTGAAATCTCGTAAGATTCAAATGTAAGCCAAAATGGAAAGATAACTAGTAATAAAGCTGGATATTTTTGTTAGTAGTTAGCTCTGAGTTTTGTTTATGCTGGGTTCTGAACTCTGGGTGTCTGTTCGGAAATGTTCAGCTGAACAGCCACAAGGATGTGGCTCAAAGAGCTCAGTGACTTCGTAGGAGTGTGGTAATACAGAGTTGATATGCAGTGCAGTGTCTCATCTATGTGTAAATTACAGCTCTCATCCAGTCCTGTTCCCCACCTGAGTCTGAAGTGTTGACTTCTCCAGGAAGGATATTCAATTCTTTTTTCTTCGGTGTTAGAATCATCATACAGAGAGGAGGTTTGACAGTTCAGGGTGCTTATATGAGCAACACAAATCTGGTTTTTTTATAAGGTTTAGCAAAACAAAATGCGAAGTATGAATTTTAACTCTGTCATGTAGATGTCTTACACGATGCCTGGAAGTTTGGTAACTATTTATCCTCGTTCTGCAGATTCCTGAAGCTGTGGTGTCTGATTTAGTGTGCATGCATCAGCACTGCATTAAAGATTGCTGAGAGGTGCAGTATTTGTTTCTTGCTCAAACCCAGGAGAAGGTCATATTTTAGTAGTAATAAAATACCCTATGTGTTGCATCAGGATTTGGCCTTAAAACAAAGTAAAAAAAAAAAAAAAAAAAAAGCTACCAAATATGGAAACGAAACGGTCAGAAAAATTTGGTTATTTTAGTGACTGATTTTTCAGGACCATGAATAAGCTACCGGTGTTTGTTTCTTTTTCTCTCTGATAGTCAGATTTGATCTTTTTATTTTTTTAAATTTACATGTTTACTCTGTTCCTTGAATGGTAGTCTCATGTCATGTGGATGAAGCACCCAGTAGTCCTGTTGTGCTTGTTTCCAATACAAATTTTCAGGTGAAGGTTCTGGTTTTAAAAATTTAGTTTTACTGTTGAAATTATTGCATTTTTCTATCATAGATTTGACTCGTGCTTTTGATTTGATCTGAACTTTTTGGGGGCTGAATTTTGCTGTTGGCATAATGTGCACCTTTGGCAATTCTTCACAACAAATTCTTCACAATGTAGACTGTGAGGTCCTTGAGGCAGATACATTTCTCTTCGTGCTCAGGGCCATGTAGGGCATCAGGATTTAACAAATAAGTAGAATAATGATTATTAATTATCTTCATTCCTTGTGGCTTTTTTTTTAAATAGAGAAATTGGGAAGATTAATTAGGTACATGTTTGTACAGTGCTTTCAAGATGTAAAGCAGTATATAAGTGCCAACTATTATTACTGCTTGAAGTGTCACAGGAAGAAAGGAGATATTTATCAAGAGCTGTAGCTGCGTGAGGATGAGACATCACACATTCAGGGTTTTTGGTACCTGGCACATTCTTATATATCTGTTAAGCAGCCATAAGGGAAAGATGTGCAAGGGCAATTGTTTAACTGAAAGAAAAGGCCATGCTTATTTTAGTGTTGTCCATGAAGTAGAAACTCATGATGGCTCCAATAGGTGCGCAGGTGAAATCCTTGTGATAGTGTTGGTTGCTAGGAGGCACATTCTAGATAAAACGGGGCTTCAGCGGGAGTAAAAAAGCCAGTCTTGGAAAGCATATAGGAAGCCTGATCTTGGCAGTTGGAATAGGTTTCTTTAAACCACCACTCCTGCCAGGGCTAGGGTAAAGGGAAGCATCTCCAAAGAGATCAATCGGAAGTATCCAGTGGGCAGCTCCCTTGGTTAGGCTGGGGTAAGAAAGGCGTGGGAAGGAGATGTATGGTCCAGCCTCTCAGGACCTTCTTGTGCCTGCACAGGAGTTTGCAGCCGAATTAGTGCCACCAGTGGGGGCATGTTGTGTGATCTGCTGTGGCTAATTCAGTAGTTGTATTTCCATTGGGCTGGAAGTGAGTAGTTATATTGATGAAGAATTGGAAAAAGAGTGGTTTTGTTAAGTATTAGTTAAACAGCACCCGCCGCTTCTGCTAAATCCAGAAGGATTTTTTATACTACTAGAAGGAAAAGCATGCTTGAGAGAAGGCGGCTAAATCAGGAGTGAGCCTGCTACACTAGAGGGATGCTTGTTCTTCAGCTTTAAATATGCTGTGCCGTTACACATGGGGAAAGAAGACACTGGCATCCTACTGACATACTGAGGTCAAAATGAAAAAGATGTCCTGGAACAATACAGGGAAAAAACCTTTGCAAGTTACTACTGCATTGAAAAGTTGCAGCCCAGTCAAATCATGCCAGTACATCTTGATGTCGTTCTGTGACGTTTAGACCTGGGCTTTACCTATATGGCAGGAAGAGACAACCTTAAAGGCACCAGAGCTCTCAACGATGGGGGTGAGATACCCTGCAGCGGCCAGGTCATTCTTCACTATAAGCCAGTGTCAGCGTTTCTAGATAACTTCTTATTTTTGTCATCCACATAAGTGTACTTGAACGATTAGTAGAGATTATTTATCCCCAGAGCTTTTACTTCTGTTTATGTCATTCTTCGTTCAATCTGTATATGCTAAAAACATTTTATGTGAACAACCATGTGACGAGGATGGGAATAGAAGCCTATTTCCTGGATTGTTTGTGGTTTAGTTTTCTTTTGATTTTGTCTAATGGCTTTGCCCTTAGCTATTCAAGTCCAAACCACACTTACGGTAAGAGTTTATCCAGCAGCTTTACTGTGCTCCATCATTCCTGGCACGGCAGACTTTTCTTTCCTTTTGCATGGATGATGTATTTTTCCCTTCAGGATGACTTCTGTGATTCACTTTAGCTAGCATGCAAAGTGAACTTCAAACATTGTACCTGATCTCTTTCCTTTTTGATTCAAGGGCATCTTTCATGTGTGGAATATTACAGAAAATGTCTTGATACTGGAAGGGAATTATTGGTGTCTTGGTGTAGAACTATTCTCTGGAAAAAAAAGATTCACTTCAGTTCTCAATTTTGACAGGTGGATTTACTGGAAAGTCGCTTTCCAAGGAGCAGCTTTCTGCAGGATCACACTTGAAAATCTCAAGTGCTTTTTTCCCTATACTGATGTATTTAACCTTAATTTTAATACCTTAATATGGCATGATATATGGTCTCAACTGCAAGGCAAGGATCATGAAGATGATTGTTTACAGTTTGTTTACTTCTGGTAATTGGGCAGTGTGGTAATGATTGTACAGAATCTGCTTTGTAGCAGGAAGACTTCATGTCCATCTCTCAGGGAAAATCAGTGATTACTGTCCCAGAGATGACCCCTTTGGTGGCAATGGGTAATGCCAAGACACCTGCAGGTCAATGTGCCCATTTCCAGCTTTCAGGCTTGTTTCTGAATTTCCCAGCTGCAAACAAATTAGCAACCTTAAGAAAGCCAGTTGTCTTGTGGTACCAGACCCCTAAAAACTGTGCTGCTCAAAAATAATACAAAAGCTTTGGAGGGAAGCAATTTTCAGAGAACAGATTGTGCAGCAATAATCTATTTGCCCTTCTGTGTTGATGTGATGGGACAAGATCAGATAAAGTGGTTTGGTATTGGTTTGAGTCTTCACTGTCTGGGGTTTTTTTGTCCTTCACTCTCACGTCCCACAAAGATAAACTATTTTCTCCGTGCTTTTATTCACTTTTGTTTCTGGAAGACAGTGTCTAAAGAGTACCTCAGTGTCCCATAGAATGTGTACATCAAATTTGCTATTTGAGGAAGTTTTAGAATTCTTAATGTAGCAAGAAATCTTCTGAAAACCTGCTCTCTATCCAAATTCTCCTCCATGCAAAAACAAGCATCTGAAAGAAAGCAGGTAGGGCAAGTTAAATGGCCTCAACCTCAGTGTTATAGCGTGGGACTCTGAATATTTTCTTTTTTGAAAAGCATTCTCCCTTTTTCACTCTTCTTGTATACCTCATTTCCTTGTTAAAGCAAGAATGACATAAATAGAAGGAAAAGCTTTGGGGAAAAATCAGATACTAAACTTTCAAAAATCTAAGATAGGCAAATTGAGTTAAAAATATAAAATACAAACAAGCAAAAACCTTGGGCAAAATACAGAGATCTCAGTGCATAGTTGAATAAGTTTGTCTATAAGTCAGGACATCAAAAACATTCCTGAATGCCCAGCAGAAAGGCTTTCTCACTTGGGGGTGTTTGAATTTGGACTTGAGTGAGCCGCGGTTGAGCTGCTGTTCTTGGGGGAGCTGCTGACATGGCAGTGTGGGGCTGTCTTCACTGAAACCAGTGCTGTGGTTCCGTGGGCACATTGGGGCGGTATAAACTGGTGTTTCTGCCCAAAGGAGCAAAAATATTATTTATTTCTCAGCCCCTTTTCCAGCCTCCTCACCGCCCTCACGCTTTGTAGCATCAGTTTCATGTGGCTGTGCTGTGAACTGGATCAGGAGGGTGGTACAGATTAAAATTAGCCCAATAAAATGAACAGTTCTTTTTAACATGGATGAGTTCACTGACCCTGTCTCGTTGTACAGGTCTCATACCAACAAGGTCTTATACACAAGGAAGGAGACCAGGGGGTGGGGGGAAGCAAAGAGTTGGGCTGCAGTGATTTCTCAAAGTGCTGTCTGATTCTGGTGTAAATTGTATGTAGAAACGCAGTTTGAGAACACCCCAAAAGCCATGAATTATGCTCAAGCTAAGACATGGATTTGTGAGCAGTATATCTGTATTAGATCTCACGGGTTTGTTGTTGCTCTGAACTATTTTAATATGTCAAGGAGAATTCCTTTTTATCAAATATACGTTTATTTGCACCAGCTGTTTTTGTGTTGCTTTGTGGAACTTGGGATACATACTATGAACGTACACAGTTCATGCATACCCATAACATACACATAAGCAGGGTTTACTCAATGTGATCATAGAAATTATAGGTGCTTTTAAAATAATTTAGCCTTTCAATACTCAGGACACTTGTGAAAATTAACTACGCATACAATGCAGGGACTCTCCTTTTAAAAATAATTTCTTAGTCAAAATTCTGTTAGGTGAAATTTCTTAGGCTGGGTATGAATAAAAACTAAGGGCCTCAGGATGTAGTCTGTGGAAGGTTTTGCTATCCTTTCTTAGGCAGAAAAACATGGCAGGTATAAAATACATTAATCTGTGCCTGTTTGGCATGGGGCCACAGAGGGCTGTCAGCGTAAGTAGGAGCAAATTAACGTGGCAGTTCCCACACTGGAGTCATACTGTGTTAATGCAAGGCTTCAAACTAGATAATATGAAACCTGAATTGAGAGTGTAATATTTAGGGCTCCACAGTTGGAGCCATTCATCATGGTGATTACAGCCATGCCTGGCTGATTCTTGGCCAGTCGGGTTACCTTGTTTTACATGCTTGATTTCTAATGAAATACCGACCCAGTGGATGTGCGTGCGTTAGGACAGGCAGACTGGCACAAAATAGACTCACAGCTTGTTTATAATGACTGGCTGAGGAGAAAGAAGCCTCTTGAGGAACAGAGCAAGCTCAGTGGTTGTGCTTGGGCAGGGAACAGGGTTGCAGCAGTAGTGTGTTTGCAAATGCAAGGACGTGAGCCCGTGTGGGCTTAAAGATGTGGAATAACAGTAGGGATCTGTGGTGTTACATGTCAGACTCAGGCTCTTCAATCAAGCTAATAGATCCTTTGGATGGTTCTATTTTCTTTTTATTTCCTGTTACTTAGCAGCTCCTGAAATGCTGTCTGTTCATATTTCACCCGTAGGCAGTATATAATTGGTGTGTTGATGGGTTGTGTTTCTCTGATTCCACAGGATGTGCCCATTTTTCAGTGGTTTAATCAAGATGGCAATGTCATGACAGCAGTGATTTAGTAACGTGATAATCTTTGTGTTATGAAGCCTGATAAGACCTTGAGAGGTACTATTGCCCCATTAAAGCAGGTACTCTACACCAGAAGAAAAATATCTCCCCTTTGAAAGCCTTACAGTCAGAGCCCAAAATTAGCTTCCAAAATTTTCTAGCCTGGACCTTTCATATAAGCCGAGCTCTTTGTGGTCATTATGCCAATGTGGTTGTATCTAGATGCAGATGTATACTTAACTTACAAGAGAATTAATAAATGTCAAACAGAGAGAGACATGGTAGAGAGGAACAAATGTTGACACCCACAGACATTTGCAGAAGCTCTATCTGAGCATTGCTGTACTTACAGTGCAAGGGGTGTATATTTTGTAATTGTTTATCTCTGCCTCTTTATTTTTAAACTTTCTCTGTTTTTAAACAGCCTCTGCCTGTTTTATTTGTCACTTAAGCCAAGAAGGGTTTGTAAACTGTAGCTAAGGAGACTAGATCTAATTGCTCTGCTAGTTCAGTGTAAAGTTTTTATTTAAAAAGAATCTCTCTTTTCAGTGTTGTGGTGAAGTGATGGTGCTCTAGAGGTTGATGTCCAGAATAAGGATTCATGGACCTAGCTGCCGTTTCCGAGCCTGATGTTGACTTGCTGTTTGGCAGTTGGCAAGTCATGTAACCTCTTTGTACCATCACTCCATGGTCATAATTTACCTTGATATAACTGTGCCTCTGCCACCATACTTTTTCAGGTCTGTTTCGTGGTAGGCTTCAGTGTCCAGAATAGTGTATGGTACTTGCACCTACATTTCTTAGTGTTTGGGTTCCATTTCTTAGTCATTTTTACATCAAAACATATGCAGATAATCTGTATGCTGAATAAACACATTAACAATATTCATCATTGACATAATCTCCTTGCAACCTAATTGATTTCGCAAGGTGTTGCAAAACCACAGTCTTGCTTATTTTTTTAATCACTTAAACTGTACAGACTTTGCATAGATTTTAAAAGATTATTAATGAGTTTTGTGATCATTTGCGTGATCATTGAATGGTGTCTTGGTTCTGTGTTGACATTACCTCACAGTGAGTGGAATATGTAAACATAATTTAATGCTTGTCAGGGTTTCTCATAGGCACAGAGATTTCAGTGACTAGAAGCACCAAGATGCTTGGAGCAGCATCTCCCAGATCCACTGTGATTTACTTACTTGGGTCCCATTTTGTAAAAACAAGCAATAAGCTGAGAAAACCTCCTTTAACGTTAGAATGTTGGCTTTAAAATACATTTGTCACTTTATTTTTTTCAAAACAATGCAGGCTTTCAGTGTGTATTTACCTTGTCTCAATTCTGACTATGAAATGCAGGTATTTCAGCTGAATTACTGGGTGTCCGATGACTGCTCTGAGTATGTACGGTCCGAGCGTTCTCTTCAGTGTTGAGTGTGCAATTGAAATTTTAGGATCTAGTTGGTAGCAGTTAGTCTGTTTTGTCTTGTATTACGTCAGATTTTGAACAGAGCTGCTCTGTAGTAACTGGACAGAGGAGCTAATGTGCCAGGAGTGTATGGCCGCCTACCAACGGTCCTGGAAAACTGACTTCTACTAACCAGTGCCTGAGCTCAGGTGATCATTGTGACACAGTAAGGATGCCAGCTTCCACTCTTTTCTTCTTGCATGCCCGTCAGAAAGTAACCGCAGTCTATTTGCAGGTAGTTGAAGCATTTCTCAGGGAACTTTCTGTTGTTTGCTGAAGAAGGCATTAAAGTACAGGATGATGTAGCTGAAGTGATGGTAATTCAATCCATTACATTTCAGTTTTTGAACCATGTATTTGCCCAGAGTCACTATTACTTAGCTCAGGATCAGTCTAGTCAAGCAAATGTTTTCAGCTGGACCTCCGATATCTGTAGGCTGTAATTTTTAACAGCAACACCCCAACTCTTCATGTGAGAAATAAACCACAGGCTAGTTTTTTACAGAAGTTAACACATTTTTAAATGATCATAACTGACTTACACTTTTCGTATCTATGTAGTTGTTCACACTACTGCAGCATTCACCCAAATGCGAGATGCTTATCAAAGCTCTTCTAATTATTGTAGACAGCCAAACCACAATGTGAAGACGTTATCCTGCAAACAGTTGGCCTCTCATGTTTTGTTTCCTCCCTTGTGCAAAGCATCTTATGGAGCTGGCAGTTCCGCGGGGTCTGAACTTGACTTAATGAGAGGAGAAACAGTAATACTTTAAATGAAGGGCTTATATCAGTCATGACAGCAAAATGTACAGATGTTCTTTATTAAGACCAGACTAATGAAATTGTTTTTTTCCTCTATCAAGTATGAGGGAAAAAAACCGCTCTAGTTTAAGCCTTTTTAATACCATATTATTAATAGCTAAAGTCAGTTACTTTGCTGTGGGGGCTATTTAGCAGATGGTTTATTGTGACATATACTTCCCTAAAGATACTTCTCACATGTTTGAACTATAAAGGAGACTTTGTGGCATACTAGTCATCTATTACACCTGTATTAATTGTTTTGGAGAAGTATCTTGCAGTTGAGGATTTAAAAAAAGGTACTCAGTGTAGACCTACTCCAGTCGACTCAAGAAACAGACCTCTTGATCGCTGAGTATCATTTTTTTAAATCCTAAGCTGCAAGATATTTCTCCTGAACAGTTAATACAGCACACAAGCCTTTTTCCTCTCCCCTTGGTGCCGTTCCACTGCCCATCTGCATGGCTTGGGGGTTCTTACAGTGCTTGTCATTGCTGGGGCATTTCTCAGCAGAGCTTAGGTTCTCTCTGTGGGTGCCTTCCCTCCTTCCTTGGCAATACTTTTTCTTAGGGAGCACCTAATAATCTAGAAGTTCAGGGTTGTTTCAAGAATAGAGTTGCCTCAAGAGTGAGGCTATTCCACATACTAAGATATACATTCAAAGTCAGCTAAATGTTATGAATTTGGGCTGGGCGCATTGATAAATTATTTTGGAAGGTGACAGCTTGACTTGGGTTAATGGAAATATTCATACGAATGTACAAACCCCTATAAATCCTAGAATGGCTGTTGTCATCTTAGGGAAATTCTGTTTAAATTTCATAAACATGCCTTTTCTTGTATGCATATGTGCACTGGAAAAGAGAGACTGCCACTGTTTGGATCTTCTTTAGAATTAAACCATTTGGATGATTTGCAATACAGGAATTTAAATTCAACACTCCCCCTATTTTAGAAGCTACGATTTGTGTGGTGGCACCATTAACGTGCATTTTGGAGTTAAGAAGAAAAATGAAGTTATGATCCATTAAGGATATCAATATTTCAGGACTTCAGATTGAACTCTTTCTGAGAAGAAATCCAGGACTGTGGAATTCACTGTGAAAGAAAAAATAGTCTGAGCTGCTGTGGAAGTACATGTCTTGCAGCCTGACTTCAGAGTGGTTCATCATTGGGCAGAGCACCAAGGAACTTGGTGGGCAAGCTAAGAAGAAACAACTAAAAATCCATCAAGGCTTTTCCTGGCTTTCATCAGAACTTTGCTAAATTGAGATTGCTTTCACGGGACGTTTAGATTTAGAGAAGCTGGGAGGAAATTAAAAAATACAGTTTTCTCAGCAGATGCAAGAATTCATTTTGGAAGGAGAGGCTTTTTCTTTTCTTTCCATGCTTAGCTCTTGGCATGTGTAGAATAGCTCATCATAATTCCTCTGCTGTGTTGGTAGCACTAGGGGGAATTGCTTATTATGCACACGATGTTCATCTTGCTGCTGCCTCTTCCTTCTCTCTGCTTTGTCTTTTGTGTCTTTTCATAATCCCGAGCTGGGTGCTCTTGAGGCAGACACTTGCTTATTTATTTACACAGCACCTTGCAAACTGGTCTAAGTTGTACTAATTTTTCTTCATGTTTAAGGCAGAACTTGGACCTTCTTTAGTCTGGGTAGTAGTGTCTTTCCTTTGGTGCTTGTTGCACATGGAAAATATTTAAATAGTTTGTAACTTTAAAGTATTAGCTGTTTCACAGTGTAATATCAAGACAAACTGCAAAGGCTCTGCATGAATCTAAGCTGCTTGGTTAGTCTGAAATACTGTATCTTTGAACTGGCAAATGCAAACCCATCTTTCTCCCCAGATTATTTAATAAGTATTGGTTTAGATATTGTAAATGTATTAGTGTCTGTTGCAGCACTGAAATTCATATGCAGTTGTAGCTTTGGGAGCCAGTGGTTCTGGAAACTTGTTATTGCCATGCTTCCTAATAGCTATTGCTGGTGCTGTATACCAAAATACAGCCCTGAGAGGAGAGAGAGGTAGGCCCTGCATGGGGGAAAGCTGCAGTTACGTTTCATGACAGATTTCAGTGTTTGAGAATTGGTACCAACTGCGGGGAGCTTCTCGCAATGTGATTTAAGGAGATGCTGAACTATATTGAAGTTCTGCCCCAAAAGGTGGTTTTAATGAAAACTTCCCTGCTCTCTGGAGATTAGGCTCAACAAGCAGGGCCAAAACAGGCTCAGGATACAGCAAGTTAATTACCCTAATTTCAGCCGAGGTAACAGAACATATTTGAAGCTTGTTGTTTTCCTATCCTCTCTATTAGAAAGACCATATGGAACCACGATTTCTGAGACTTTGAACAGTATGTTTGTGTATGTGCATTGTGCCTATGTCTATAACATATCAGGATAATGTTTTCTGTGCTTTTGTGGTGAAAATCTCCTCTCTATTTAACAAGCCCCCCTGCTGATTCCTGTGGCTCTTGAAATCGGATAACAAGTTGGGTGAAAAACTGAATGTTGTTACTTAAAAAGAAAGGGTGGTACAAAAAGGAGAAAATTCCTCATATTGTAAAAAAGAAATTATAGTGCCTTTGGTTCTGTGTAGCAGGTAGTCAAGTACTGTCTGAAAGAATTCACATAATAAATCCTTCAGAAGCTCATCACCTTCCTGCTTTTGTGCTGAAGCATCACAGAATGGGGTAAGTAGTTAAAGGAACAGCCAGCTTCAGAAGAACATTCTCATTTGCTTCTGTGACCATGGTTCAGTCGACAGAAGTTGTATGGATTTGTGCTTCCAAAATATTTCATTTGTACACCTTCTCTTACCTGACCACGAGGTTTTAACTGTTCACTGTTAGGATATCCTAACGATTTTTCTATTAGCTTCATTTGATCCTCTTGGTCAGAGGCAGGGAGGAGTAACACTGTGGGTGTTGACAGAGTGTACCTGGTTCCATATCAGTGTTTCCTGAGAAAACAAACCCCCCAAAGAGAGAATCCAAATTAACCTTTAGTTCCACTTCCAGTCTCTGAAGCATTGAGGAAAGGAACAAAGACTCAAGTCTTCATCTCGAGCAACCATTCCTGAGAAAAATCTTAGTTTGTCCTGCCTCAGAAACAGCACAGCGTAGTTCAGTGCCTCCGTTGAAGGTCAACGTCTGTCTCTTCATACATACTCTTAGTTAAATTACCATTCACTACTATTGAGTGTCTTGTGAGGGAATAAATGCGATTTCTGATTTTCCAGAATCAGATCTGTGGTTTGTGGCCACAGGTTGAGGATCCTTTTAAAATACTGAACATAGCAAAATTAGTACAGCCTTGTCCTGAACATGGCTGACTAGTGCAGGTGTTTCCATGTGGATCCTCAACGCCTGCAGCCTTCGCTTCATTGGAAACTGAAAATAGGAGCATGTGGAAGGGTGCGAGTGTTATGCCTGGTTAACTGATGTGTTCTGCAGCAATACTAAATAACACAGTTAGCTCTTCAACTTTTGGGTATGTGGCCTCTGCAGAGACATCCCTACACTTAACACATCAAGCCAATGTCTCATGGAAAGTGGCAGTCAATGAGTAACGTGTGCGATGTTTACTCAATGAAAAGTGGATTGCCTTTTTGTTCTCCTCATTTGTTTGGGGGTTCTCCCCCATTTTTTTTTTTTAAAGAGAGAATAAGGATTAATTTGCCAGAAAGTTATTTCAGGAAAGACATATATATATAAAAGAGAATGCATTGCAGTAGAAGATCTTCCTGCCTAAAAACATCAAAAGCATGGATATTTCCACTGAGTTTCCTGAAGAAGACTCGAGCAAGCACCAATGTTAGATGTTCTTGAATGACACAGAAAGTTTCATTTACCTGTTTTTTCCCTTAAAAATAAGAAATCTTTTCCTTAAGCATGGTTATTTTATTTACAGTTTTCTACTGGTCCATAGTTCCTTTCTGTACTAACTCAGAGAGACATTTTTCATGTTTGCATTTTTTAAATTTTCTTTTCTAATTCACTAGAAACCTAGACGCACAGACACAAAATCATACCCTTCAAAGAATTTGATTAATACATTGTATTTCTGTACATATACTCTTAATATCAATAACTTAATCTCCAGTTTTGAAGAGAGTGAATGATGTGTTGATGGATACAGCTACTAGTACTGAGAAAACTACTTTTTTTAGTTTCTGGTCAAATTTAAAGCTATTATAACCAGGAGCTTGTAGAATCATGCGTACTGAAATGGGGATCATAATAATCAGTGAAAAAAGGGATAGTTCTCTTAGACTTCATACTACATTTTGTACAAACAGAGAGACTTGTAATCTTAAGTGACTTTGTACACAAAGACCAAAAGAAAGCAATAATATTTCCATTCCTGATTTGAAAAATGGAGAGGCTATAGCTGATACGTTTCATGTGTTTAGTGATGGCTGTGTTGTACGGCTCAACAGTGTAGAGACTGAGCTCATAGCTCATAATTTAAGGTTACAGCAGACATTGCTGAAAGCAATACCTGCTCCGTGACTTACAGGAGCATTCTTCCGTCTGCTTACCTCTCTGTTGTACCTGACCTTGCTTCTACTGTGCTAACTCTGAAACATTTCTAAAAGTGTTCCTTTTGTATTTGCACATGTGAGATCAAATAATCTGTGAATTCACAGAAACACCTGTGAAGCAACTGTTTAGCCCTATGGAGTTAAAAATCAGAAGTCCTTAGTTCAACCCATAGTTGTTTAAAAGTGTTCTGCATTTTGTTTAATGAGGACATGAGCCCCAGAAATAGGATTAGAGCAGATCTCCAGCTGCGAGGGATTTCTAGAGGTCTTTTGCTTGGGGCTGCACACTGTCCACTTCATAGTGAGTGAGGACAAGTGGTGATGCCGTTGGGGGAAAGAAGGAAAGAAATGTCACGTTTGGGACTGAACTGTAACAGGTAAAGAAGCATACCTCAGTTGTAGGCAAGTGAAGAGTGAAAATTACTTGATGCGTGAACTCACTCCTACGTGAATAGTCACTACTCATTCTGGGGTCATTCTTTGGCAATTACTTTGGCACTTTGACCAGTGATTGTTGGGCTTTACTTGGAAGTTTCCTTATACCAGCGTGCTGTGCTGCTCTAACTGTGTTTGTGGTATTAAGTCCCATTGCAATGTTTACTTGCCTGCATCTGCCAAACACTTGTGTCTTTCCCTGCTGGCAAGAGAGTGTTGGGTGGGTTTTGCTAATCTGAACAAACAGTTATGCATTCCAGTTTATTTAAGTTACTCTTTAATGTGTAATGACATGATTTTCTTTTGACAGATGAATGTTGTTTCTGCAGATCTGCAGTGACATTGCTCCGTTTTGACTTTGTGCTGTCAGCTTGGTACATTTATCCTGACACTGTTGTATTTCATCTTGATACCATATTCTTGATTTGACATTGCAATGCCACCTCCATAAATTTGTATTGACGTTTTTAACTCATTTTCTCGGTATTTTTCAAAGTGAATTAAAGCCTGACACAGTTAGAATTGGGAGCGATATAAAGGCAAAATTGTGGAGATGTATCATAGAGGAATGGAAAGGGCCGAGATGATGCTCAGTGGGGAGAAACCAGGTGTGCGAGATGCGTGGGTGGTGCTTACAGTGAGCAGCGTGACATTCTGGGAGGGGGCCATCTTAGAGAAATAAAGATATTCTACTAGCACGGTGTCAATGTAGCCGTAGCTCTTTCAGCTCCTTTGCAAGGACTCTAAATGAAGTTTGGTAGTCATCCAGCGAACGTGCTCTGTTCTCATATACTCTCACTGGTCAGGATCACGTAACCATTGTCTCAGCACTGCGTGATTGCTGTTATGGGAACAATCGTTTCCCCTTGATGTCGTTATTGACTTAGAGCTTCGCATCAATACCCAGGTTTCAGCATGTGATAGCTGAACAGGCAGACACCACAATCCTTTCCTCTCGGCTTGCTTTCTTAGTGGCTGGCTATTAAGACAGCCTCTCTGCTGTTCAGACAAGACAGAAGACAACAGTATTGCATGTTGTGCATGTGTGCGAAAGGTATCGTTGCAATTTTTGTGGGGATATTTGGTATGCAGCATATGTGCCCTTCAATATATCCATTCTCTCTGCTGCTCAGTGCATCCTGGCTATGTAATGATCGTGGTGTGCATAGCTCTGTAGATGTTTGAACATCTCGTCTGTCCCATGTATTTTGAGATCTCCTGTGTGGTTTCTCAAGTGCCTTCAGATCCCCAGCACCAGTAGTGGTGGCTGAACAGAAAGTATATATGCTGTTTTATTATCATCAGTGTTTAGAAAGACTTAGGTTAATAAGAAACTAATGTTTTTAACTCTGCACATGTTGTCTTGTGCACTGTTGTCTGCACTATGTATGTTTAATGTAGAAGTTGTTCAAACGTTTCCATAAGGTATAGGAAATAATATATCCAGGACAGGGTAACGTTATTGACCTTAGAATTGTTTAGTTAAAATCGGTCTTTCTTTCCTTCCTTTAAGAAACAAATAATTTTTTAGTAACTTAGTGCCTAGGATTTTTTTTTTTTTATCAAATATGTTGCGGGGTTAATTTTTTTCTCCAAATTTGAGCATGCTTCATCAAAATAATGTGAAAATAGAGGTAAAGTTAATGACACCCTTGTATCTCCATTCTGCCATCATCACGAAATCCTGAATCCCACTCCAGCTGATTAGTAAATAGGATGAAGTAATTTAGCTGAGAGAATTGACTAGCTACAGTGAATGAACTGTAATTGTGATATTAATGTCAAATAGAGTTAGCAATTTCCTGTTATATTCTGCTCTTGAGCATGAAGTACTTCTCCCCCTGAAACCCATAAGAGCTGCCTACATGCAAATAACTGGAACCTGGGTCTTGAGGTCCCAGCCAACAAAATATATTTTGGCCTATAAGCAGTGAAAAAGAATATTCATGGATTTCCTTTGCCCTTTCCTGCAAAAGGATTCCATAATATAGGTCATGAAGGACATCTCTTTTGTTGGAGATCAGTCTGACTGGATACAAGGAGAAACTTTTTTCGCCATTAAGACAGCCAAGCACTAGGACGGGTTGTCTAGAGAAGCTGTCAGTCTCTATCCTTAGAAGTTTTCAAGACCCAACTGGATTAAGTCTTGAGTAATTAGATTGCAGATGTATTAGTGTCGTAGGTCAAAAACATTATAACTTTGAGATTTTTTTTTTTCATTTTTAATTTGTAAAAGGCACCAAAAGTCCTGTTCCTGACTCCATCTTGATCTCCCCAACCCAACAGAGACATCACTGAGGCTCTCCATTTGCACAATACTCAGCATGTGCAGACTGGAGAAAATATACAAAAAACCTCGAAAGTGTCAGTTTACTGTGGAGTTTCTTTGTAACAAGGTTTCTACTGTGCATCACGAAGCAACCAGTTAAATAGAGCAGGAGATACCAGTGGGAATGCAGTCATCTGTTCCAGTCTTTTCTGATGTCTCTCTGGTATTCCATGCTGGAAAGCTGCAGTTGCACCTTGACATCTAGATAATAATTTATATACTGTTTATTCTTAAAATTAAACCACTCCAAATTTTTACAGCAATTGAAAAAGAAGGAAAAAAAAAAACCAAACCCAAACAACCCAAAACAAAACAGTGCTTGTTTCAGAAGAATTCTCTTGTCAAGAGTACATAGCTCACTGAAATTACAGAAGAGAAGTTGCAAGGGGAGGAGAGCCAAATTATTCCAGTATGTCACGATCTGGGCAATTAAAGGGACAGATTTGTAATGTCTGCCAGAACCTGTGAAATCTCAGTGGACTAAAAGTCTCCACTAAAAGAGGGGCCAAAAGGTTCTTCAGCGTAGTGTTTAATATGTCAATTTTAATATTTAGCGTGAGTACTACGGTTTACATTTTAAACTGTGATGAAATGTTTTTTCAGTGGTTTATTGCTGGTCTTCTGCAACTTGCAGTAGGGTGGGCAAAATCATAACCTGACAGTAATGGTGACTTTTATTTCGTATTTTTTTTATTTGCAGACTTAAGATTGCATAACAATTTCTGCTCGCTCTTCCAGTGTACTTACAACAACTATTAGTAACAGGCTTTTCTCTTTTCCACTTTGCTCTCTCTTCTTTTAGGAAGGTGAACTGTTTAATGGGGCAGCGTTTGTGAGTCATCTCTTTATAATTCTTGTTGAGTTACTGGGCAACATGTGCTGGTGTTACACCTAAGTGATTATATTTTGAAAGTGGAATCTTTGCAGCTGTCAAGTGATACTCTAGCCCACAAAATTCTGATTAATCACCTCCATGTGGTACTGTGGCTTTTAAATTGGCAGGTAGCGCTTTACCAGCAGCACAACCTGAAAGACACCAGTTTTATTAAAGCCTCTGGATTAGGTTCTCAATTACCTTGAGTTCCAGTTTCAATTAGACTAAACTTGGAAGAAATTACTGGCCTGCTGCAAAGGTCTTTTGAACAAAATAAAATGAGAAATCACTTGTTTTCCAGCAGGCTTCTAAATAAATTACACTTTGAGTTTCCAGTGGTGACGGATAAGCTGGGTTGCAGCCAGGCTGGGCTCGTTCTGTTGCTTATGTCGCTTAGTGGCGGTGGAAGAGGAACATTTAAAATATCCCAGAAACTTCTGGGTGGCTGTAAGTCAAGTTCCCCATAGAGGGTTTTTGTAATCCTTGTTTAGTGCAGAACTTGCTACAGAAGAAAAAGCTGATACTGCCAGATCTGCGAGGAACCATATGGATACTGCCATTGGCAATCTGACAAGTGTGTCCATAGATGCCTCTAATTTTTTTTTTTTCGCTATGAGGTTGCTGTTGAAAATCTCCAAGTATAGCACAGCTGTTGCACAGGATTTCCATAACTGATACCCTGCTCATCCCAGAGAGCGCTGCTCGTACAGGTCGCTAGGCCAAGATGCGCACAGCGCTTCAGACTCCCCAGAATTTCCACTTATATAGTAGTGTGTATTTAAAAGGAAAATTTTCCTACTGTTTACCGTGACATAGCACGTGAAATTGCCTGGCTTTATGCTGTACTTAAACCAGAAGACATCTGTAGTAACTGTTTGGTAATGGTTATAGAACTTTGACTGCAAAGCTGCTTAGAATATATGAAGATTAAAACAGTGAATTTTGAACAAAGATTATTGAAGGGGAAAAAGGAGGGGAAAAAAGTAAGATGAAATATTAATTAATATACATATTTATTAAAATATAGATATGTGGTTCTGTTAGACATCGTGCAGCCATGAGAAGTGTTGGACGAAAGTGACTGGTAATATGGGCCCGAATATGAGACCACTCCTTCCTTTTGAAGCCATTAGGACCTCACATCAGGGCAATGCTTGTCTTTACAGATCAGTTTGCCAGCAGCTGAGTCTCAGGACTATATTATAGCATCAATTTTGAGCACAACTGTCCATTAATCAATAATAAAATCTGCTTTAAAAAATCCCTGGCAGAGTCTAGCTGTTTCCCAAATATCTGAGTAATTTATTGTTAAATGGAGCATTGGCATTTTCACAAAACCATTCCCGAATCATTGAAATTAAGAAAGCCAGAAGGTTTTTTATAAAGGACATGATAGCTTTCAACTAGGATAATTGTAGTATGTCATTAGTTTTATTAATTTTGTAGCTCCCCTCTGGTTTCACTGTATTTCCTCACAAAGCTGTAGTGTGTGTTTGGGCAGGGGAGGGGAAGGATCAGCCATCCATCTGATTCTGAGTAAGGGAGGGAAATAATTTGACCCGAACATGTGTGATCCCTTAATACGTGAAGTATTATGGAATTATCCCTTTTTCATAGTGATACGTTATCATTTTTCCCTCGTATAGTTTAAATGTGAATGGAATTTATTTGCCACCTATAAAAGGAAAACTGAGTCTGTAACAATACATCAGATAAGTCTCATGAGTCCTATACTTACATGAATAAGAAAAGGCCTTGGCATATTTATGTGTAACACAGTCATGTCCTTCTTTACTCTGATACTCCTCTCAGTAGGTCTTTGCATAGCAGTCTGTACTAATCAGCAAAGCAGTGGAAGAGTCTTACACATAAATGACGTTCTGCTTCTGTCAGCCCAATTCATGATTTTTCAGCAAAATTATTTTGAGTTACGTTTTCAGTTGGTGACTTAACGCCACTCCTCTGTGGAAGAGTCTTACGCATAAATGACGTTCTGCTTCTGTCAGCCCAATTCATGATTTTTCAGCAAAATGGAGTTACGTTTTCAGTTGGTGACTTAACGACACTCCTCTACGGCTCTTCGCCCATCTCTGCCCACTGTATGACGGTGCTAGGGAGGTATTCTGGAGGTTTTAAACATGAGTGGCTACTGCTGGTTGCTGCCATGGACTTTAAAGACAGAGAGAGGTAGTGCTCAAAGGCCCCGTTCCCATACGTTCCTGGAGCTGGCTGCCTTGCCGAGTGGGTTTAATAGCAGTCTCAGGAAAATCCTGCTGGTGAACCGAAGGCAGGCAGCACTTAACTGATTTTAAATGCAAAATACTACTGCCATAACAGAAAAACACAACAGAACGTCTTGTAGATTCCCAACAGTTTTTTAAGTGAGGAGTCCACAGATAGTGGAGGAAAACTGGATGCTGGAGAGAAAACTGTCTTGACGTGAAGTGAATGAAATGTTTTCAAGTTGGAAACAAACACCCAGGAGCTGCTGAGCTTAGTTTACACGTTACAGCGACACCTCACTAATCCTCTGACGTTGTAATTACCGCACAGACACCATGCCTTTCTCTTCCCGCTGTTTAACAAAGGTTTAACAGCAAGATGTTATACTGAGGACTCATATTCCAGTTGACCTTATTCACTTGATGGACTGCTCTGTATTATGCTTACTATAGAATTACGTTAAAGCACAAATGTGAAAAAAATTAGTCGTCAAAGGAACAAATAAATGAGCCAGCCCATTGTTTTCTACTGCTCTCGTCATGCAAACCAGCTCTCAATACGGTGTAAACAGCCACAGAAACCTCAATTATTCCCTGACTTGTTCATGCAGATTAGAGCCATTTTACTCTATAGCTAAGTGATTTAAACAACAGTTCTGAGCAGGACTGATGAGGTTCATTTACACCAGTGTAAATCTACAGCGTCTGGTTTTTGATTAAAGTTTTATGTATCAAGCTGTTCATCACTCCTTTTAAACATTGCTGGTTTTGTAACTCATAATAGAGATGATCTCTAAGTATTTAGTGAAATGGGAGAAAAATCAGAGGGTGTTTTAGATGTTTGTTCTTGTAGCATTTAAAACCTGTGTATCAGGTTGCAACAAATCTTCCAAGATGCTGATTTAATATATTTTTTAAAAGATAATGGCAAGAGAAATTGCCTACTACCAAGTAAGCAAAGTGAGATAGAAAAGTTATATCTTTCAATACCAATGTGAATTTTGATTCATTTTAGAACTGGTGATAGAAAGTTTTCACTGAATTGCTCCAGAACAGCTGTCACTAATGTTATGGGTTTCAGTTTGTAGTTACAAGTGATCAGTTATTTGAAAACTTGTTTGTTCTTAACCTTTATGAGACATCCTATTGGTGGGAGGGAATTGCAGCAGTGCACTAATACAAGTATTGCAATACTATTTGGCTCCTTTTTATGCTGGATAGCACCTTACTTCATAAGCAGAGTTACTGATTTTTATGGGGCTATCCTTTAAGAAAGTTCGTAAGTGACTTGGTAAGGATGCAGTCTGGCCCAATGTGGCTTAGGAGTTTTGACTAACAAGTCACCAAAGACATTCAAGAGAATACCTGAAGGATATTAAACTTAGGGCTTTCTCATTTGCTATGCCACCTTCCCTTTCTAAGGCTTCTTAATGAAGTGCTATTGTAATAAATCGTGCTTGTGTGACAATAAAATACACTGACTGCAGGGACTGGAAAGCACCTGTAAGTTATAGGCTCATCATTATTAGCAGAATGTTTTTGTGACAAACACTAGATTTCATGCTGAAGAGGAAGAAGTCTAGTTTTGCAGTCTGGGAAAGGAAACATGATTTGAGCGTGGGAAGGTGAATGACTGAATCATGGGACAAGAAGTTAGGAGACAGAACTGGATACTGCCTCATGTAAACTGCACAGATTTCCTAATTTCAGCACATCTGCCACGACTGACACACGAGTTCTCGCATAGTCTTAAAGATAAATAAAACTCTTTAACGAGTTACATTGATCATGTCATCTTGCCTCTTGCAGTCTGATAAAGTGAGAGCCACACTGACTTCTTGGCTGCTCTTGGGCTCTTGGCTTTTCTGATGTAGCACATAGCGTCGCCATGGGCCACTGGTACAAATCTTGATGTCAGTCTCCAGAGGGCACTTGGGGTGTTGTCTGAGGGCCCACCCAGTTTTTTGGCTTCACTGTATGTCCTTAATGCGTCATTTTCATTTACTTGACAATTTAGCCCTTTGCTCCAGCCTTCCTTGTTTGATGTCATAATTGTGATTTCTTACATGCACCAAATTCTCTCTTGGTTTCACCTGCATTAATAAGACTTTTTTTCTCTTCATGATTCATATTTTTTTGTGATTATTCCTCTCCCTAATTTATAATGAATAGAGTATCTTTTAATTACTTACTAATATTTTTTTTAATTTCAGGGCATCTTTCAGTTCCTTCTTCCTTACCTTGCCTGGCATAATTAATAATCTTGAAGTCAATACTGTTAATACTGGTTTCTCCAAGTTTCCTAGTACTGCATAATCCTTCTCAACTAGACTCCTAACTTGTACTATACACCTGCTTTCAGTGCTCTTGTTCCAGTGCCACTATGTTTTTCTTATATAGGTAAGTTTGTTTTGTTACCATACAGACTCCGTAATCCTTTCATTTCTATGTTGTTACTCTTTCTTCACAGTCAAGTGCTTCATTTACAGTTTATGTATTTCTATTAGACTGCCAAACCCAGCTGAGTGCTAGTGTCTCTCTCTGCTTCTGCATGTATTTTCTTTTACAACTCACTGGAGGAGTTCTCTTTCTCCTGTCTGTTCTCAAGGACAACTACTGCTACTACTTTAGGGCTCAGCCACACACTACTCATATCCATCCCCCCATCCTATACAGCTGCCTTCTTTTCTCACCATCACTTTCAGTCCACATTTCTCCTCCTTTCTGTCCCCTCCCCGTATTAATATGTTCTGTGAAGTGTTGTGTTCCCCACATTACTCCAACGTACATGCTAGTAGCATTTCCATCTGTTTTTAACAATAGAAACTGTTTCAGCAAGCCTGAAATAATGATTTCTTAATGAAAGATCATAGTCTTTGCCTCATGCTTTCTCGTAGATAAAGCTGAGAACTCATTCACGCTTCTATCATGGTTTCTACTCCTTCCATTATTGTGCAGTTCTCTGTCTTTGCAGTTACTGCTCCAGCTTCTTGCATCATCATTTTTGTAGATATTTTCCTTATTCCTTCCTTGAGTTTGTAGGAATGCTGTGTTGCTTTTGACTGTCTTCTCTCTTGAATCTTATCACCAGATGACCTCCTCGCCTCATACACTGTCAGCTACTATTTTTATGCAGATGATTTGCAAATCTGTTTGTCAGTCCATGCTGTGTTTGCCTCTGTTCAGGCATTCATTTCATCTAGCATCCTCAGCACTTCTGGCTTGACAGCTTGCTGATAACAGAGGTAAAGCAGAGCTCTGTATCTCACCTTACAAAACTCTCTTGTGTCCCTCGCGTTTTATCCCACCCTCATCATGTTACCATCCGCAGTCAGTTGATGTTTGTTATCTAGACACATGCAGTTATGAATTCTTCTGCTCTGGCTTTAACGCCACCCTTATCTCTTCCATCATCTGCAATGTGTGTCCCGGTGTCATTTTTTTTCCCTCTTCAACCATGCAGGTTCTTTCAAGCTCTTACTGTCTTCAGCTGTGGGCAAAAAAGCATCCTGTATTTTCGAAGTTACACTTTTGTTATTTTAATTGCCTTCCTTGCCAGCAGTATTTTTAGTCTAGTCCATTCTAACCACTCCTGCTGGGATCATCTTTATCTGAGACAGTTCAGCTCACTGGAGTAGAATTTCTGCATTTGTTCCAAGTTATCAGTGAATGGTTTTATGCTCTTTTCATCTAAAAAGCTGTTGAGACATCTCTTACGTAGCTAGGAGTCTGCCTTAATTTCCTCTAATTCTCTAGAATGTTTTCCTAACTATTCTGTTCTATGTCTTTCATTGTGCTTTCATGCTTTCTCAAATACCTCTGCTCTCTCCCTTCAAATTTAATTTCTTAATCTTGTGGCTTTGAGACTTTTTTGCATATCCTTGCATAAATATCTCTTTTGTTTGCCATCTGTGCAGTATTTGTCTAATCTTTTTAATAAGGCCAAGAACTTAGTTTTTACTCTGTCCTCTTTTATTGGGAATTTTTATACTATTAAGACACTGTAGATATTTAAACCATTATCAGTAATACTTCATAGGTTTTCTTTGCTCCGCAAATACCCTTTAATGGGGTTTAGGCATAATTGTTAAGTGGAAGATGATACAGTATATACAAAATACACTTGCTAAAATTAAATTACACAGAGATCTGTGAATGGAAAGCAATGGCAAACCCCTGCATGTGTCCCTTAGTAGACAGGCAGTGCCCATTCCTTCCACTGAAGAAGAAGAAGAAAGCCAGTAAATGTCTGTGTCTAATATTGTATATGATCTATAGGTAAGCAGACAAGGAACATAAGGCCATAGCAAAGAATCTAATTATTTTTACCTGTGTTCATATGGTTCCCACATGGGTATCCTTCCTTGGGGGGATTTAGCAGAATATCTGTCTCAAATCTATACGTCTCCTAGGAGATTAAGGGATTATGTAGTATGGAATAAATTAATGCAAGGAGTAGGAATGGGTCACAAAGATCAGATCCTATTGACTCAAGAACTGGAGCCAAAACAGTTTAGCTGCTAATTGTGATGCATAATGTCTTCCCTAATACTTCGTTGGTACCTGAGAATTTAAAGCAGCAAGTCTGAGCTCTGAGATGACCATTGCTGCTCAGAGTAATGTTTTTAAGGTTGTGATGGGTGGCTGTATGAGAACTTCAGCTCAGCACTTAGTAGTGGTCATAAAAGTGAATTAGACATTAAGAATTTTTAAGAAAGTAACGGAGAATAAAGCGGGGGACATTGCTGAATAAATCTATAGTTTGCTGGCAACTGAAAATAGCTTATATAGTTCTGGTCCCCACATCTAGAGAACAATATAGTGGATTCACAAGCTGTCCAGGGAAGAGCAACAGGGCTGTTCCAGTAGTGCTTTATAAGGAACAGCCAAGCAAGCCAGGGTTCTTCAGCCCAGAACACCGGTGGCTATAGAGTTCTGAATGGCTTGAGAACAGTGAAAAGGGACTGGTGGCTTTTTTGATGGTGTTTCTGTTTTGGTTTGGGTTTTTTTGCTGTCTCTTCTAACACAAGAACTAGAGGATGGGAAATTAAACCAACACGAGGCATGTTGACAGCAAGCATGAGAATAGTTGTTCTTGCATCCATCCATTATGGATATTTGCAGAGGCTCAGCAGGAGATTAGAGAAAGGTTATGGAACAGAAATTTCTGGAGTTCACTGAACATGTATCTTGCTCAAGAACTCTCTGAGCTGCAAGTGGCTGACAGCTGGGAGGTAACAGTTTCCTATTCTTTCTTCCCTGGACATCCACTGGCAAGTATCAGAAATAGGATAGGGGGTTCTGTGAGTCTTTGATCAGAGCAGTGGTACTGGTTTTCCCGTAATTTCAGGCATTGTGAGCAATATTATTTTAATAAGACTACATTTCAAGAATACACTTGGTTATCATCAGTAATGAATTTGAATTTTTAAAACTTAAGTTTCTGTTCTTTGGAGACTGAATGGGTGGCACATTTCCGTTTGAACACTGAAGGCACTATGGTGAAAATGTGGAAGATGTATTTTATTTTCACCTATGAGAGCAGAATGGTGGTATCATTTTTCACTCTAATACATTTTCTTTAAAGCAGTAACAGTTATCTTGCTATATTTTTCATCAATTCATTGTAGACTGCATGGCTTCTCCATATTTCCTTTAAATAACAAGACTTTATTAATAAAATTAATGTTGATCATCTTTCTTTATCTGACATAATCTGCCTATCATAGTAAGTGATCTGAGTCTTTCTTAATGATGAACTTGTGCTGAAGGTTCACCACTTTTGCTTAATTATCTCCGTAACCCACTGACTGAAAGATGTATGTTTCTTGTGCTGTAATAGACCTTGGGGTTTTCCAGCAGGGGATTTAATTCAGATGGTACCTTTTCTATTTGTAAGAAGAAAGGAGAGCTCAGGAATTTACAAAATGTTGCATTATAGTTATATTAAAAAAAAAAAAAAACAACAATCCCAAACCAGATTGGCATTGTAGTACAGAAGCTTACATTCATTTTTCACAGATCAAAAGAGAATAAGTAAATTTGCATTAACTATAATGCCTGAACTAGCAGCACAGCTATTTTAAATTCAGAAGAAGAGAGACAAAGCAGATATTCATATCTAAGCGTCAGGGTGAGAACATTTCCAAGTGGAAAGAGGAAATTAATGGAGCTATGACAATTCATGGTAGCTCATATATTTGTGTTTATAGTTTGTTTCCTGCATCACTCAGTTAAAGGAATTAAGGTTGTATTCTGTTTCTCTTCAGCCAGATAGTACTTCTACAGAAATTTAGTGAATGTGATTTCACAGAATCTATTACTGTTATCCTGAAAATAGCTTTTTATTTTAATTTCTGGCCTAGTTCTCCTCCTCTTGTATGTGTAAGTAATACTGTTTCCTTCTTTAGGAAGTAAAATAAAAGTAAATGCAATAACTCCTGAATGAATTGAGGCCATGAAAATGTGTGTGATGGTAAATTGCTATGGGAGGTCCTCATCATTCCATAGGTGGGCTTGGGAATATAAACTGTATGGACTGGCTAGCCTGTGGTATACTGGTCGATGATATGGTATCCCTTAATGATGTAATGTATCCAAGAGACTTGCTGGGTTGATTGAATTGACAGACGAGATGTCATGTTTTGAACCCAGCTAGCACCACCCAGCCGCTGGCAACCTGGGCCACTGCCTCACCACCCTCACAGGCAAAAACTTCCTCCTAATATCTCATCTAAATCTACTCTCTTTCAGCTTAAAAGCATTACCCCTCATCCTGTCACTCCATCCCATGATCAGGAGTCCCTCCTCCCCATCTCTCCTGTAGCCCCCTTCAGGTACTGGAAGGCTGCTATGAACTCCCCCCAGAGCCTCCTCTTCTCCAGGCTGAACAACCCCAACTCTCTCAGCCTGTCCTCGTATGGTTAACTAGGTTTTCTTAGAAGTACTAAGGTCCTTCCAATACCAAGGTGAAGTTTGAAAAGATAGGGGAGAGCTGCAGAAAGCTTGTATGCATCGTATCAGCTGCCACCTCTTTGTTTTCCTTTTCTACTGTGGCTAATAAGACTGTCACATTGATATAACACTTCTTGCTAGTTAAATTACAGCATGTAGATTTACAGTAGTATAAAGCATTGAAAATGAAAAATAACCCATTGCAGAGCAGGTGAAATTTGTTTTATGTTTACAACTGGTTTTCTAACAAACTTTGTTAGAGGTTTTCTTCACTTGTGTGAAAAATGAGACATTTTAAAATAAAGACACAGAACATTTTTACCTTTCCCATTATAGTATCTAAAAATACAGAAATGACTTCTGTATTGCTGTAAAGATCAGGCATCATTTCTTGGTTTTTGGTTTGGTTTTTTGTTTGTTTATTTTTTTTTATTTTTTAAGGAAGCCTGGAATATGCAAGAATTGTGAAAAATGAGAACGAATTTCTTTTTGTTATGTAAGAAAACAAAATATTTCCTGTTCTTGCCATTGCTTGCTTGTGTGAGTAATTAACAATATAGCCTTTTTTTCCATCAAAATGAAGTTATTTTATTTTAACATTTACTTGACTCTTTTATTCTGTTAACTTTGAAAATATTTTTTAAATGAGCTATACGCTAAATTGATAAGCATGTCTTCTAAGAATCAACATGAATCTTCTCATGGAAGTGTAAGCTGTAAAACATATATCCCTTTCGGTGTTCCAAGTTGGAACGTGAGAGTCTTGGCTATTCCAGGTGGAAAATGGAGAGCAAATGTGAGGCTTGGCTGGATCTTAAATTTAGTAATATTTAGAACTAAAGAAAAGATATATGTTTTCTATCCTTATTGTTTCCTCAGGAAAATCCCATCTAAAAACCATGCATTTTAGTCTGAGTGAATAATTTCAGAGCTTTTATTTGGGTGAAAAATAGTTTTTTGAGGTGAAAATGTTTGCTAGTAAGATATTTGAATTATGCATGCAGTCTTAAACAGAACTCACGGTACTCAACTAGGCATATGGCTTTTTTTTAAAAAAAAAAACACCCTTTAGACACTGATTTTAAAATTATGTACTCTTTACAAATTAAAAAAAGATATTAATGTCATGTCTCTGTGTTTACCCCATAGGGTGCAGCTGTGTAATTCTGCTTTTACTTTTACAAAAATGTCTTATCGTAAGACACCTCATAAAGTTGCGAGCTTGGCAACCATGGCTGTACATCACGTCTTTAAAATGCCCGGGCTTCTCTTAGCTTTGTGAGGCTGTTATAAAAGAGTCAAACTCACCAGGATGGATTCATAGAAACTGCTGTAGACTCGAAAGCACAGGTCAATACTCATAAGGGATATTCTGGTGTTTATGTATTGGTGGTTGTAGTTTTCAAGAACTTATGGGGTATTTTTTGTGAGTTGAGTGGTCGTTTGGTTTTGGGTGACTTTATTCTCCCTCTCTTTTTTTTTTTTTTTTTTTTTTTTTAAATTGTGTTTTTTCTTCTTTGGTTTGACCAGGTTACTGTTGGTATATATGTAGTGGTCTTGAGTTTCCAGGGAGTGAAAAATACATTTTATTTTTATGAAGCCATGGTGGATAAACTGCATAAACCGATGCCCTGTCTCCATGCTCCCCAAGGACACTGACATGTGCCACTAGGATGTAATGTGCTCATGACCATAGGGTGTGTTTAATCTTATAGGCTAAGATGATCTCTCCAGGCACCAGATTGCCATGAGATGGAAGAATCTGAACTTGCTAGTGTAGTCCATCCCGATGACACAGCATCTTGAGGTTTGGCTGCTTGCACATATGAGAAATAATGAATTGGGAAATGATAGTGAAAAGTTAATACTTTAAACCAGAAGAGCAGTAATGGAGTGTTATCTCATACCACTAATCCATAAAACTTCTTTGATCTCACAGTACAGCACTTATTATTTTAAATGTTATGAAATATAATTTTTAAATTTCAGGACTTTTAACATCAAAAATGAATTACAATAATGCAATTACAGAATTTAAAACAATTAATTTCAACCCTCCTTTGTCATAAAGACTCCTTAAAGCTTTCAATCCACATGGCAGTTCCTGTAGAATTTATGTCTGTCTGGATTGTTGGATAGCCCATATGAATTGCTTTTTCTTGTGACTTTATATATATAAAGTCTCTTTAGAACTAGACCATTGGTTCCCTTGGCTTCACTAACCACAGGAAGAAATAACTTGTCTAAAAGATGTAGCAGCACACGACTTTTATGCTGTTCTCTGAGACCTGTAAGGCTAAAATTACTGTATCTTGTGAGCTTTAACTAGAATGTGCATATATGAAATAAACTGCAACAGTGGTGGGGAAAAGTGTTTTAGTCTCTACAGAAACATAGAGATCAAAGACTGCATTAAATAGAGGAGGAACAAAAATGTATTACAGGATAACTTCCATGGGCAACATGTTTTTATTACTTCTTTTTACATAAAGGGCTCTGTGGTTTTTCTGAGCACAGATGGTTTAAAAACGATGCCACTCACTAACTGGGGACTGCTGGGAAGAAGAAATCCTTGTCCAGTGGATAGGGTAATTGAAGGTCCATCAGCGAAATAAAGTATCTTTGAAGTGACTATCTTGTTAACTTCTCACTTAGCACATCAAAGCAAGGAGAGGAGGCCTTTATTTCTTGTAAATGCAAATTACTGCTCTTGATTGTGGGAAGCCCTGCTTCAAAACCTTGCAGATGTCCCAGCTGATTTTGATGGTGAATGTTTTGTCATTGGTAATGCAGGAATAGCTTTCAGTTGTTAATGGAAGTGGTGTACTTTGGTGATCTCACTGTAGCAAATTGCATGTGGAAATTGATTTCTCGCTGGATCTTCCTTTTATGGTGTTTACATCATCACCCGGAAAAGAACTAAACAAAAACTGAAGCATTTTTCTACTTTATCATTATACCAATATCACAGAATGAATGTTGCAGACAGTTTAATGTTCAAAATAGGGTTTTCTGTTGTTTTTCAGTAAGATATTATTAAATTTCCCAGCGATGCTTAAAACAGTTGCACAACAAATTGCAATATCTTAGTTAAATTATATTTATAAACTCTCTTTGTATTTTAGTTAGCTTTCCTGATCTCTGTGTTGCGTCAGGTACACATTGATCTTATTTTCTTGCTGCGATCTGTTTTTAATACTACAGCTGTTGGCACGGAGGTCTGCTGCTTAGTGCGGCTTGGTGAAGGACAAAGAATAGTACATGCCTTGCTAGTTTTATTTATTGCAATGACTAGATCATGTATACAATACTCCTCTTAAGCGGATCTTACAAACCTCATCATTAGGTTTTCTGAAAATGCAAGGGAAGGCTTGACTTCTTGGAAAGCAGCGTTAGCTGTCTCCAAGTGATGGGTGGCTTGATGGGGTGAATAGAGCAAGCGAGCTGGAATGGTGCCTAAATGTTGTAAAGGATGGCCTCGTTTGTTAGCCCAGAGTCCATTTCTGCAATATGGATGGTTGCAGTGACTGCATGGTAAGCCTTTTCTTTGTTGGAAATGGATGAGCCCCCACAATTCTATTCTTTGCTCTAAAATGGTGTCTGTAGTATATCCCAGTGAATCTTTACATCCAAAGAAAAGGAGGAACTATAGGAACCCTTGATTGTTTTCCTTTAGAGCCCTCTTGCCTGGAGAGGAGATACCATAACTGGAAGCAGCTTTCTTGACACTGCAGATGTCAATGCCCGTGTCCAAGATGTGGCTGTTACAGGAGAAGCATTGTGTATACATTCTGGAGAGAGGCAGAGAGAGAAGGGAGTATACATTTCCTGAAACTGCAAACCGCAGAGGGCAGAAGCAGTAAGGGAACTGGGAAAAACAAATGAACAAAACCTCTAGTGTGTAATAACAGTGAGGGGATAATTTGTTATGTTACCTGAGAGGCAAATGATCATCAGTGGAGAACTCTCTGGTCCAAAAACCAATCTCTTGTATCCATCCATAGTGGAGGATTGCCAACATAACAGCTGATTAGCTCAACAGAAAACTCTTTTAGCCAAGGAAACTTTCAATGAACCAGACAAGATCTACACGGGTAGTAAGATCACTTGGCTTTCAAATGTCAGTAGAAAACATCAAAACCTAGCCTGCTTTCCCACAGAAGCTGATAAACGAGCTCTGCAGGGGATGGGCAGTCACAATTCTTGTCTATATGTCTTCATGCAGTACAATAGTGCTACAGTACGCACCTCTGACCTCCGCTATCCCACATAACTCCTTGATGTACAGCTGGAAGGGCCATTAATGCACTGCACTTGTGTACTAAGACCTACACAGCATCAAATGCCTCAAGTTCCTCATCCTCAGAGTGATTAGTCATATTCTGAAGGGATAATTTAACTGTTTAATTACCCATAGCTGGATGCTAAAATGATCCAACTCATTTGTCTGTCTTCTTGGAAAGTTCAGCTGAACTGGTGTAGTTCTGGGTATGATGTGCTGTGAAGTGCACAAACGTGGAGGCAGCTGTTGACTTCTGGGCTGCTTCCATCTCCTGCCAGCATTGAGAGCTCTGGCGTTAAAAGAAGAATTGAATTTATTTGCCAAAGATCTAAAATGTTTATGGAAAGAATTGAAGATCTTAAAAAAAGATCATTCCCTCTCTATCATATTCTTTGTTAATAAAAGTGAATGTTCTGCTTTGAATTTAAATATTATGAGCAGCAGTCTTAACACTGGTGCAAACGGACAACAAATACATACAATGCTAACAAAGATGAACTGCAGCTTGAATGCAAGATCTCTTTTTTTCTTCCCATATTTCAGGACATATTCTGACGTATCTGCATTGCTAGTGAAGATGGTCACTGATCTAGTGACTTATAAAAAGTCATTACCTTTCTTTTGAGCTCAGTCTTAACACTACTTCATCCAGATACTATGATGGAAATTCAGCTAACTGGCAGAATTTATTTCTTTTATGCTAAGAACATGAACTGATAATAGCGTGGAACCTCTGCAGCAAGTTGTAAAGTGTGTATGAAATTACAAAATAAAATCTATGCTCAGGCCACAGAATGATGGCTGCAGTCTCTTAGGCTTTGTGGTGTGTATTGCACTATTCATTTTGGATTCTGAAATGGAAAGTCCAATGCCCAGTGAAGTCCCGTTTTTAAATTTCTGCCTTGTTATCCTGAAGAGCCTTCCAGCTATCTTTAAGTTTTCAGGAAGTCATGCTTAATAAATCTTTTAATCAGTTGAAATAGTGGCAAAACTGTTTTAATATTGTGATTTTATATTCTGTAGAGTTATTGTAGAGCTAGGGGCCACAGAAAGAATATACAGTAGTAGTAGTCCGTAAAAACATTCGCTGACTCCCATCAGTCAGTGTTTCAGTGCTGGCTTAGGCAGGTAGAACAAGTTACCGAAGTGATCAGTGGTAGTTTCCAGGTAACTTATATGATGAATATATGCTAACTCTCACTTTTATGTGGTTATGTAACCCAGTGTTCAGAGACACTTAAAGATACAAACTAATTCCTTGCCTGCCTTGATGCATTTTCATCATCTGGATGTGCAAAGTCATTCAGCTGTGAATTTGCAATTGAAACTCTTCAAAATAATGCACGAGGGAATGGCACGGGGCAGGGGAGCTAGAGAAAAACCTGATGTGAGCAGGGGAAAACAACAACACAACCTGGTGCTGCATCTGTCAAGATCAAAATTTGTCCCAGGGTAAAAACCCCCACACATAGGTACAGGCTGGAAGCCAGCTTAGTCTCTGCCCTACTGGAAGAGACACAGTGGAATATGAGCCAGCCATGTGCTGTCCTCCCAGAGAAGGAAAACAGCATACTGGACTCTACTGGGAGGACTGTGGCCAGCGGATACAAGGGAAGTGGTTGTCCTCCCACTTGGTACTGGTGAGGCCACACTTGAAAAACTATATCCAGTGTTGGGCCTCTCATGTCCAAATGGGTTTTGAGAAACCAGGGAGGGTCTTGGAGGTGGCTACCAAGATGAGTAGGGTCACTGAGCACACAGCCTGGGAAGCGAGGTTGAGGGAGCTGGTCTTATTTAGTTGTCCACAAAAAGGAGACTGAAGGGGGGATTTGAGTTGACCTACAACTCCAGGGGCATTACAAAGATGCTGGAGCCAAAATCTGAGAGTGGCAAATGGTAAAATGGGGCTGTGGCCACTAGGTGTAGCTTAGGAGGTGCAGACTGGACACCAGAAAACGCTGTATCACGGGGATGATAGTGCAGCCCAGAAATAGGTATGCAAAGAGGTGGTGGAAACTCCACCCTTGGAGGTTTCCAACAGCTGGCTAGGGAAGGACACAACTAGTACTGGTGATAGTCCTGCCTCAAGCAAGAGCCTGGACTACAGACCTCCTTTCAAGTGCTACCAGTATTTCTACTTTCAGAATTACTTCTCTGTAGGTGTGTTTGAAGTAGCACCTTCATCATTCATATTTCTCAGTGTTTGCATTGTCGGATTTGTGATGTAGCAGTCAAAGCCAAGAGTCTCGCTAGCAAGCAGCTAGTATTTTCTGGTGCAGTTTCTTGAGCTCTTGAGCTTACCTCTTATTCTGACCTTGTGTTTCTGTGCCTACCTTTTACTTAACATGTTGCTTTATTTTAACGCCTGGTTAAATTAACTGAGGATGCTACTTGTGCTTATTTTCTGTTAAATTCACACAATATACTCAACAGCTTTTTTTGAGTAATCCTGGAGAAAGAAAAGAAGTGTTGAAGATATTTTAGTGCTACTATCACTTTCAGTCTGAGGTTGAAGATAAGTAGTTGCTCGATAAGCATCCCAGTGGTGTTACCTACATTTTTCACATGTCCATATAGTTGTGTGTTATTTGTAAACCATGCCAGAGTTTGCGCTGGCTTGTTGTAAACCAAAATGCACCTGGCTGCCTGACTCACATGGATCTTGTTCATCTTCAGAAGGCTTGGTCTTTCCTTGATGGCTTGATTCTTCTGCGGCAGTAGAGAAATGAGGGAAGGGAAAGCTTCACTCATTACTGGTAATTTGTCAGTTGACAAACAAGTTGCTGCTGTGTTGGAACATTCTGATCGGCAGAGCACTTCACCTAATTGTAAGTTTGTTAAGAAAACATCAAGACAAAACATCACTAGCTCATTTTTTTCAGTATAAAAACCAGTAGGGTGCAGGTAGAAGCATGCTATAAATATCCACTTACGCTGTAAGTGTAGCACATGAGCTCCATATACTTGTGCCATATACGCTATACATGCTTACATTTTATTTCTGTTTCCTCATACACTTAGTTGCCTGAATTTGTTCTCCAAGAGGAAAGCAGAACCAGGTGTCCCCTCGTGCTGCAAAGAAGTACATACAGCTGTGCTGCACCTTCCCACCAGCCCTGGCCATGCTCATTAGCTCTCCTGGGATTTCTTCCAGGAGAGCGGCTCTCCTGGTGCCAGAGGCCTTCTGTCCAGGGGTTGAACTGGATCAACTGCTGCTCAACTAGGAAATTCAGTTTTATGTCATTCTGCCTTGTTGCCTGGATTATACACGGAGTCCTTCACTCAGTTCCGCCTCCTCAATCACAGACCTCTTAGAGGTGGGAAAAAAAAATAAATAAAATCTTTCCTTGCTACGTGTCCCTTTTTTTCTGCCTGATAAATGACTGCCCCAGGGGGCTCCAGCGCTGGTTTCAACAGCCAGTGTCTCAAATGCAGATAGGTTCTGTGTTGCTCTGTCTGTTCTGCTTTCTTCTTACCAGTCTGGAGCTTGCTCGCTCTCAGTGAATTATGTGACGCGATGAGACATGCCATTTTTTATTTGGAAAAGATAAGCTGTGGTGCAGGTGAGGCTACTCTGAACTGCAGGAGAGCAAAGCCAGTGGATCCAGCCGTGCTGCCAGCTCGGTTTTCAGTGCCTGTGTGTATATTAGCAAGTTCTGTGGGTCAGTAGGAATGAATCTGAAACTGTTCGGTCACTACTTAATTTACTGACACAATGTACCTCAACATTTTTTTTTTCTTGTTTGAAAATAAGATAAGAAACAGGAAAACTGGGCTTGTTTGTTTGAGTTTGCCTCTGTAACGTACTGTCCCCTTGTGTTCTCTGTGGGTGTGTTTTCTCTTCGGACACCCTCTTCTGTTTGAGGATTCTGTTTGTGCTAATACATATCTATCAGTAATTTGATTTCAACTTTTTAAATGCTTTTAGTGTAATCACAGTTTCCAGAGTTGTCAGAATGAAAATAAGTTTCAAAAGTCAAGGGAGAAAGGCAATTTTTTCTCTAAAGCTGAAGATCCTAAAATGTGACTTTGAAACTAATGATTACATGTTGGCTTCAAATTGCCAACCGTGTTACTTGCTGCTCCGTGAGGTTCTTGCAAGGACAGATGGGTATGGCTAACAAGAAGATTAAAGGAGTTAAAGGGATCTCCTGTTCTAAGTTCAGAAAAGGGACGTAGAAAATAACAGCCCTTAAAAGACAGAAACTCAAATGTCCATTTAAATTAACAAACCTTGGAGAAATACTGTCTTCCAAAATAATGAGAAGGGTTCTTTTAACACTTAATCAAAAAAGGTTGTTGACCTGTAAAAGAAACCATGGCAGCTGCAACCGTTTGGAGATTTTAAAAGGATATCAGTGGAGGTCAGCACATAACAGGCTGCTTCTAGTCCTGGCTAAAGATTTTTTTTTTCACTGAGGGTTTTAGATTACTTTTTGCACCATTAAGAATACATGTCATTTACATTTGTATTGTACCCCTAAAAATGTCAGAACAGAAACATAGCATTTTCTGAAACTTACTTAAAAAGCCAAAATGCTACACATAGCTAGAAAAGAAGAAGAAGAAAAAAAAATATCTTACGTGTAAAAGCTATCTACACCCACAAGTGTTTCTTGTCATGAATGCTGGGACCCAAAGGAGTTGATAGAAACTGAGAACCGTTATGGTAAGCAAAAAGGGACTGGAATTTTAAGCAGTCACGTTTTTTCTTTTCAAATAAAGCAGGGGACAAAATAGAAGACTAACTGGCTCATGTTAACGTGAGATGAGGTCAAATGCTGCAGGTGGGTTATTTCTGCTGACTCTGGTCAGTGCCATTGTAGCCTGTACACTGGGGGAAGATCCAGAGTAGTTAATGCATACGATCTCTTTCTGGAGAGATTGTAATAATACCTCTCTATAAAAGGAAAAACATAATTGGAAAGGAGAATGTGTTTTCTTTTAAAAAAAAAAAAAAAAAAGAGGAAATTAAGACTGATATTGTAGAAGCAAAAAAAGAGAGAGAGTTGTCAGAATATACAAGGGTCATAGGTGTGTACGTACATGTAGAAATTTTAGCTCTGCTCACCTGAATGACCACATTAAAGATGATGTCTGGTACAGGCTTTGATCAAAGCTAAATTTTTCCATTCTGTTCTAGAGCATTTCTTTCAGTCGCAGGTTTTGAACAAGGTCCATTTGCTGCAATGTGTAGCAATTTGTATGCCTCAGGGCATCTGATGAAGCATTCCTTCAGCATTTAGCAGAAAAACCACCTTTCAAAGCTGTAGGGTGGTATGGGTGTTTTTCTAATTTGATCAAGGAGATCCCGCTTTTGTCTGTACACAAGCCAAGGACTTACTCTAAGAATGGAGTTGCTCCACCTAGAATAATTTTGTTTGCTACTTGCAGCCAGCAATTCAGGAGAAATATTGCAATTATATTACTATTACTATATTACTACTATACTAGCAATAATTGTAACTATTGCTTCTGTATATCAGCAAATTATTAGTTGCCTTGTGTGAGGGCTGATTTTTTCAAGTCCTGTAGATATTGTTTGTTTCAATCATTTGTATCAGAAAGGAAGAAAGCAGTTGTGTTTCATCTCTAAAATCTTACCCTAAATTTTATGTGCCACTTTATGCTCATTTGTAAACTGGGCTAGCAAGCTGGTGAGTTGGTGGCAGCTAAGCAACACCCAAATTATTGGCCTTTCCATCTCCTTCAATTTATATTCCTTTGTGGCAAAGGCAGTGCAGTGGAATTTGCTCTTGAGAATTAAAATTCTCTATATACAGGAAGAGGATGGTAGATAAGAAATTGCAGACTGGGAGTGTTAATTTATGTGTACAAAGTCAATGATAAGGGGCCAAAGATGGGATTCTTGATACAATAATTAACATGTCATTATTAGGATGGATTTCCAACACTATCTTTGCTTTTTAAATGAGAAGGGCAGGTGAAGGGAAAGGTGGTATAAATGGTACAAAGGTTTTATATACAGCAATAAATTATTGTAATCATTTAAAACCTAAAGGAACAAAATATAGATTCTTCTTTTTTGCTGTGCAAATACACAGCAAATTGCAGTTTTTCCTGAAAGTTTATTATAGTTTGGCTAACTAAAATTTGTCAGCCATTATCACTAAGAAATCTAGAATGTTCTCTCAAAAAAAAAAAAAAAAAGCCTGATTCTCTCCCTCTGTATTGAAATGGAAGTGAAAAGTTGATTGTTACCTGTGAGAGTTTTTTTGTTTGACATCCTTTGGAAACCAGGCATCTTGACTCTCCTAGGTAAGAGTGAGAGCTGAGTGGAATATTAATTCAGAGTATTTCTATATTATCTCACAATTTATTTATCTTTTTTCTGCAGGAGTGCATGATTTGATTCTTTGGGGGTATAGCGTATTTTTTTATGCTGGAGAAGGATAACGGCATTTCGCAACTTTGGCTTTACCCATTCACTCAGATCACTTTAGTTTTAATTTGTGTTTTTATGTTTGCTCGCTTCCTCCAGTCTGTTAGCGTGCAAATATTGGCTGGAATGAGGTTTTAATGTGAGTAGATCATGTTCAGTTTCCACAGAGAAATGTATTTTTCTGTTACGTCTATATAAAAGCCCGAGGAACTTTCCTCAACCATCTCCCCAGGTTTTTCCCTTAAGCCAGAAGACTTTTCCTTTTGTTGTGTCATCATTTTTTGCTTGACATGAGTCTTCCTTGGGCTGTTCCCCTCTGTTTTCTAGTAGTATCTCTATGTGAAACAAGGTAAGAAGTAGCTTATCTGGACAAAAAGGGCCTTGCTCTGTCTTAGCCTGAAGCCAGCAGCAGCGGGATCTTTATAATAGTCATTTTCATATAAAAAAGGGGGAATGGCATCCGGCTGTATGATGGGGACTTCTGGCCTTGGCTGTGGTATGACAGTCCAGATAAAAAGACCCCACAAAACCAAAAAGCATGAACATCCCTATTTTTAATATTCAAAAATTAATCATTATTCAGGATATGAACTTGTCTACAAAACAGAGATGTGTTTGTGCTGCTTTGGTCAAAAACCTAGAGAAACTTCAGGGCTGGTTGATGTGAATATTTAATCACAATTGTCATGACTGGCTAAGGAACTTGAAACCCACTTCTATAAAATCGACCTGATGGTCTTTGTGTGATGAATATGTTGAAATTCTAATGCATAGCCAGCAATATTCTGATGTTACAGCAGGTGTTTCTTTTCTTTATTAATTACACGGCTTCCAGTGTTGTTAATATTATATTATTGACAGATTAATAGTGTCAGCTATGGCAAAGTTAATCAGGCCAGTGTTAAAAATTATCAATAAATTATGCTGATTTTAAAGGATTCCTTTTGCATTAATCATTTAGACATAAAAGACACTTGGAGGAAGAGGAGATTGGATCTGCATTTTTTAGGTAGGCACAATGGCGTCTTGGTGATTCCATTCATGTAAATCCTGAATAAAAGAAACACTCTGCACTGTGTTATAGAGGCCTAATAAGGACTCTGGAGGCGGGTTTATCAGGAGGAGATTTCTTAACTGTAAGCACAAAGCATATTCAGATTGTTGCAGATTTAGGAAAAGCTGCGTTGACAGTAGTAGATTTGGAGGCTTAGTACAAACATTAACCTAAGTACTGTTAAACTAATAGCATGACGTTCATACTTATAGTTTGCTTGAAAGGTGGATGGTTTTTAAGGAAGATAAGCAAGGAAGCTCTTTGCTTCTGCTACTGTTTGCCCTCTAGTATTAATTTCCTTATTAATTAGTTACAAAATACTGCTTTGTTTAGATGAATGTAATGTTTTCTCTTTAAAGCTGATGATTGATATTAGGTTTGAGGTAGTGACAGCTGGGAGAGGATTTCACAAGTTGTGCTTTTGCAAATCAAACTGTTGAAGGTATTTCAGGATGGCTGCTTCAGAAATGTCACCGCTTAACACCAGTTACCTTTTAAAATGTGCATTTTGGGAAGTAAATATTGCTGAAAGCAGTGAAGAGTTAATGAAGAAGGTTATTATTTTATAAGGAGTTATTGATAATTTAATGAAAAGTATAGATTGATTTCAGCTCTTCAAAGAACAATAAAGAGTTGGGAACAAACTCCGGCCTGTGATACTCTGTGTATGAATGAGCAGTAACTGCTGCCTCCAAGTTACTGAAAATTGTTACCTCTCACGTGCTGATTAAGTCGCATGTACACCTCTGCGCTGTGATTAGTTAAAGAAATAAATTGTAGGGTTTTTCTGGGTCCTCTAATGTCACTATCTGTTTACCGGTGATGTTGTTATTAGTAGCAACACTGAGATACTGCAGCACTCTAATTAAATCGAGACAGTTCAGGTGTAAAATTTAAAATTGATTCAGCAGTCTCCGGGTGAGAAGATTCTATTCTTTTGTTATTCTGTGGCATGTAACATACCATAATTCTGTTGCCAGCCGGTTATGGGTTAGGATGAACTATTTTATGACAGTTTGGCTCTAAGCAAAACTATAACTCTGCCTATATTGTGGAAAGGAGATTACATTCAGAAGTCCTTTCTGAATTGACACGCAACTTTATAAATGCTTGAGCCTCCAAGCCATATTCATCCCGGTGTACGGCTGTTGTTGCATTGTAATGAACGTAACGTTGATTTCTTTGGGCGTTTTTATTGCTAATTTCTACTATAGAAAAAGTTTCTTTAAATAATCTTCTTTTTTTTTTTTCTCCTTAGCTTATTAATAGTCAGAATATGTAAAATCTTAATAAACCTCCTTCAAAGGTTTTGCTTTGAGATTATCTCTCGTGCCCTGTGGATATACAAGGAGGAACGGTCTGTTAAATTGTGCACTTGCAAAGTCTGTTTGGAATAACAAGATTTCAACAATAAGTTGACACTCTAAGGGAGGATGTACAAACCCTGTCGGATTTAGTACATATATATATTTCCAGACAACGTGGTTGACACCCAGATCTCACTGAACTTTCTTAGCCCCCAGCACTGAGCTCAAGGAGTTTTAAAACACTAGAGACAGTTATAATCACCATTTTTACAGGTGGAGAACCTGGAGCTCATGGGATGTGTTTAGCAGTCACACTGCAGAAGCTGCATGCTCCAGTACTAACTCTGCAACCCCGTATTGAGTAACCTCCAGGTATCACAGGGAAGATGGGCAGCTTACACTGAGACCTACTTTGTGCTTTTTAAGCCACCAGTTCCCACATCTCCTTCCTACCCTGCTGCTCCTCATTTTCGCCCTTTGCCACATAGACCTCTGTGATTGCAACTGTACTGCAAGAACAGGTAAGAGCGTTGTGCCTGACCAAGGGGTGGCCAGGCTAGTCCCAAATCACATCAAGAAGAATGCTTATGATGCAGTGCGTTAAGGCTTTTCACCTGTGATGTAGTTTTCCAAGGTTATTGCTTCAGGACTGTGGAAACCTGTGTATTTCTCACCAGCACAGCCATACAGACAGCAGTGCCCACCAGAGTCAAGCACACTCCACAACTGCTGTAATTTGTCTGGATCTCTCCTTGCCTTGGCACTTCCCCTAGATGACACATTTGTCCTTTTTAAATCATAGAATTATAGAATCATGGAATGGTTAGGGCTGGAAAGGACCTTAAGAGATCAGCCATTTCCAACCCCCCTGCCATGGGCAGGGACACCTCCCACCAGCCCAGGTTGCTCAAAGCCTCATCCAGCCTGGCCTTGAACCCCTCCAGGGATGGGGCATCCACAGCTTCTCTGGGCAACCTGGGCCACTGCCTCACCACCCTCACAGGAAAACATTTCTTCCTAATATCTAATGTAAATCTGCCCTCTTCCAATTTAAATCCATTACCCCTTGGACACTGGCCAAAATAAATGTGTGTTTATCAGATTTCTGCATGTGGTGCTCAACGGAAGATGCTTGACCGAGAATACCAGACACGGTGTAGAACAGGGCAGGACTCACTTTAAATGACTGAATGCACAACACAAATTTTTCCATGCATTATAGATGAGTGGCTTTGACCGCTGGTTTGTGTGTACCTTTGGGTACCATTTTGTCCCAGGTGGCTCATGCTGCCAGCAGGAAGTAGATGTAAGATTTATCCCATCATCCAGAGATGGATCAGGATCTGATCACCCAGAGGGCTCAGAATGTTACTGCAGTTTTTCCCCGTCTCCTGTGATACTTGGGTGATGGGGCTTGTAGTATAATGAGAGTGCTTGGGTTTTCTTTTCTATTAGAGAATGTTTTGAAAAAAAAGACATTCTGTCATCCACTTAAACTGCTGTTATTAACTACCTGATAATTGCATCTAACAAGATGCTTAGGAGTCATTAGGAGTCACAGGGGAGAAAAGCAAGACTCCAATTTTAACCTGATTGACTGCAATTTAAGCATTCACTGAAAATTCTTACTTTCCTTGTTGTCTTTAATCTCAACTAGACTAGGATTTAAATATAGGTAGTCTCTACTGTAGCACTTAGTTGCCTTTTGGTAATTTTCCTCTTTTCCTGGAAGTGTATTGAACTGAAACACTTAACCTAGCCTTCTCTTGGTAGTCAAATATTCTGAGTCTCATTAAGCCCTGTCCCCTTATATTTATTTATTTTATTTTATGTTACTGAGATGTTCTCTGAAATATTACCCATAGGACATACCTTAATGACTTTAAAACATCTATATTCTTACGTGTATGGCTTTTTGCTACCTGCCTGGTGGAAATGCAGTACCTTGGGACAGTGTTCGTACACATTTTCCTCTTGTGCTTTGTCACAAGAGGAAATCACCAGGACCTAACTAGTATCTCGGGGGGTTTAATAACCATGTTAGAAAAGAGGGAAATTAGATGTAGAAATTACAGCATATGCCTTTGCTCATACCAGTTTTCACAGACCCAGATAAAGAGCCTGTAACTATCAGAAAATGGTCAGGTTTTTTCATTATATTAAATATAATCTTGTATTTGGCTTTTTTAAAGATAAATCTTGCACTACTCTTCCACATTTATTCCTAGCCTTTGTATCATGTCTTCTTTATTCTTTTCCATTAAGACTGACCTCTCTCCTTTTTATTGAAGGAGGTTTGCTGATGTTTGCCAGTGTTTAGGGGTCTTCAGTACTCAGATTTGCTCAAGGTAAAAACACCACCATCCTGGCCTCTGTTCGTTCCATTCATACCATCCCAATTTATTGTCTAAAGAAAACATTACTGACAGATTGGCCCTTTCCTCCTGCCCTTGGGGCTATGTCACCCATTCTTCAGTGATTTCAGGCTTTCATCTCTTTCCTTCAGCACTTTAGCCACGTGCTCTTTCATTTTCTCCAAGCTCTGCTCTGTCTCCATTGCATCCATCAGTATCTGTGACCACCTTTCTTCTTCTCTGTAAAAACCTTCGTACAGCAGAACGTTTGTTTCTGGTTTTGAACCTGATCGGATTATCTGTGTGAGCAGGAAGATTTGAGCTAATAAATATTTGTAAGAACAAAATCATCACCTGTATGGTTCAGGCTCTTAAAGGATTAGGTTTTAATTCAAAGATTTTAAAAAACCCCCAACTATCCAGTCCCTAACCAGAAGCAATTGGAGTGAAATTCTGATTCCAGTGTAGTCCGCGGGAGTGTTGCTGTGGTTGTCAGCTGTTGAGTGATTTGAGTAGACTTACAGATTTCCATCCGAAGATTTTTATTTAGGTTTAGCCACAGCTCAGGTACACTGTTGTAAGGCTGATGGTTGAAAGCAATGGAATGTCTTTTTAAACCTAAGCACAGGTGTGCAAATTTGAATGGAAGCCTGTTAGTTTCTTGTTTGCTAAGAATTTTGCATTATACGTGGCAGGTACATTTCCATACTGCATCCATTCTTCTTTTCCTGGAATTTGTACTCTATAATTATATCTTGAAAGTTATCTCCTTTATGATGGGGTATGATGACCTTTTAAAAAATTTTCATTTCTAATTTTAACATACCTCACAAAGCCTGAAGAATTCAGCTGAACTTTAATATTCATAAAACAGAGTTTAGCATTTGTAATCCATAATTTTATTTCGAGAAGTTGGTGTAAGCAATGTTAACATTTGTAGACCTGAAACTTCCAAATATGTGATTTTCTTTTCAGCTCTATGAAAGTGCAGTTTCTTACATCAGTTGCGTAATCCAGTACCTTGTTATTTTAGACTGGAAAAAAATTAGCATGTCATTTATGTCAGTATTATGAAAGATAGAAAACACCCTATCTTAAAGGGAAGTGAATTTAACTATAAATAAGGCAGTAGTTTTCTCTTAATGAATTGACACAGTTTCTTTAAAATGTGGCATGCTGACTGTTTTTTCAATAGTTTCACTGGCTTTTGTAAACTACATCAATTCATTCTGTCTTAAAATACCTTTGTCTCCTATGGATTCTCTTTATGGACCATACAGAAAGGAAGTACAAATTAAAGTAGTTTTGTTTTCTACATCAGTAAAAATGATTTTCTGTTACAACCAATTTGAAATGGAGGCAAGGTTCCAGACCCATCTCTTTGAACTGTGTAATGCATTCTGCTGCTATTAAATTCACTATTGAAATGTGGGGGCTTGTAGGGGAAACCAGAATATCAGAACAGAGATTCCCTGAAAATAAGTCTTCAGGGAGAACGCTGCTTTCTGATTTTTGTGTTGTTTTGTTGCATGTGCACAGGACTGATCCTGTTTTGGTAAAACAAAAAGAATGTATGTGTCCTGTCCTATATGTTGCTCTAAGTCAGTATGTGGAAATTCTCTTGAGTTGTCTCTTAAGGGAGACTCTAGCTTGGCTATCAAGAAAACACTTGAATCATTGTTATTGATATATATATCTCAGGATATATCTATCCCGAGAAAGGTGTGAAAACTTTGCATTTCTGGAAGGTAGTAATTCTTGAGGTGATGGAGCTTTTCTTTTATCTTACGAACACTAATCTGGCATCAGAATATTTCTGAATTCAGTAAAGTTGCATTTGGTTTGCAAAGAAATGAGAATCGGACTCTGAGAATTCTCAGTGTAATTAACAGAAAGCTTACAAAAATATTCTGGTTTACTCTGTTAGTACTTTTCAAGATAAAATATTCATCCCACTTGATGATTTTTCCTAAATGATAGTAAGTTAATTGCTATTTAGTATTACTGCCTCTGAGCAGCAGCCCTACCCACCAGCATACCGACTGCTCACCCCAGTGTGGCTGCAGACGTACTGAGGATGTGTTCAGGTCCATCATCCTGGTCATGAATAAAAATATTCAATAGTATCAGCCCCCTTACACACCCCAGGGATTTACAACTTTTTACTCAGTGCCAGCTGGACTTTATACTGCTAGTCACAACCCTAGAGCTTGGTGGACCAGGTAATTTTCCACCCTTCTTTACAGACCAGATCTCACACTTCTGGCTGTATGAGTAATACGGGAGGTTTGCTCCTGACCTATGGGGGCTCAGACAGAATAACTGATTGTCCCTTACGTAAAAGACTGGGTGAAGCTGAACTTATAAATAAGTCCTCCATCTTTAAGAGTGTTACAACATGTAGAAGCCCTCCAGCCTTGTGTTACATAAAGGGAGGTTTCTGCCCCTGCAAGCCATGGGGAGATGCACAAAGCTGCCTGCAAAGTGCAGTGTAACCGGTTATTGTGCGGGGTGTGGGCTAGGAACCACGGGGTGTGTTTGCATGTATGGTAGGGATTCTGTGCAGTGTCTGTGGGAACCATAACAGCATCTTTCTAGGAATTGCCTGGTGCTTGAAGATTCAGAATGAAAGGCAGGAGATCCCTGTGAAGTGTGGGTTGCAACTGTCACTGGAATACAGGGCTGCACTTTTGTGGAGCTGTGCTGCCCCTTAAGGATCCTTACAGGAAATTCTACCTCTTGGAGCACCAGTAAAAAAGTATGGGCTGCTGCAAATAGGTCCCATTTAAAACCAAATTCCATTTGTTCATTGGAGACTTGAGCAGTTAGCAGGAGACTCCCAGTATTGGCCGCATGAAGTGCTGCTGGAACCTCTGCCATTGATCTGTTGCAGGGAAACATCCTTTTGTAAAGCCTAACACTGGTGTGTAGGCTGGCAAAATTCCGTCTGCGGTTTTGCACTTGAAAAGTGAATGGGGTGAATCAGTTGAAATAGCTCTGCTTCTGACTGGCATTTGTGCACAAGAAATGGAAATGAGGAGCTTTAAAATTTTAGAGAGAGTGTCAGAAAAGAACACAAAGTATATTTGAAGATACCTACTTTACTATGTAATTTTAGCTTCTATTAGAAATTATTCTCATTGTGGGTGGATATGTCAAAACAGAAAAAGTAAAAAATATGTAACAGTATTATCACAACATATATATCTCATTTTGAAAGGTGATGTATTGACACAGTAGTGGGTTTAACCTAAGGTTTGGAAGAGCAGAACTATATCCTGTTTAAATGTAACATGAAATCTTGTATTGTTATGCCTTTATAGTAGCGAGTACCATCTGGGCTTCTTGATTTGCTGTCAGTGATATTTTCTGCCTATTCTGCTGCAGATGAACCACTCCAAGCCTTATTTCTCTTGTCTTCCTGATCTTATTTCTGTGCCTGTTACCATTTGTTGTTCTCTACTAAACCTGGCGTCCCCACCCATTTCTGCTCTAGTGCTGGAAGACCCCATCTAATGCTATCTGCACTCTAACAATTCTTTTAAGGACAGAACAAGCTATTGCAGCAAGCCCGCTAGACCTTTCAGACAACTTAAGGGATGTAATTTGTCTTCATGTTTTCCATCCATCCTACACAGTACTGTGCTTACAGAAGAATAAATTGTCCATTGTCTTGCCCTACTTATATATTTTTATAATATTTAAACATTTACAGGTGCAAGTACATAAGAGAGAAACTG
>NW_010145712.1:98118-120190 GCF_000699245.1 Pterocles gutturalis | reverse complement strand
TGTATGGAAATAACGTTCCAATTTTCCGAAATGTAATTGGTTTCCTATTAACCTAGGGGAAGAAATTAATGAAAATTTACTGTGTTAAGCTCAGAAGTAAGTTTTCTGGAAATGAAGTATTTGAGTTTTTTATATATTTATTGAATATTTAGGACACCAGCCCACAGCTCTAGGCACTATGGAATAGTTGGAAAACACAAATTTCTGTATGTTAAATGTCTCCAGTCCAACTTGCAATTGAATTTTTTTAAAAGTTCACAAATTAACAGGACATTAATAATACTGTCTATCTCTTCTCTGCTGCCATAGACCTCTGCAAGAAGCCTGACAGTAGAAACCTGTGAGCACTAGCCAGAAGAAAACGATTCTGATTTGTGTGAAATGCGAGGATGCTCTCTATTCATACCTCTCTAGTATACCAGATTTAGTGTGACATATCAGATTTCTTGCCTTGCAGAGTTCTACTGCCACTGTGCTGCGTGGTTTCCAAGCCTTCTGCATCCACAACAGTTAGGGCATCATCTTCCTCACCTTCAGCCTGCAGGGAATGCTCTCACAGCATGTCACATGTAGCCTGTTTCCTCCAAGTAGCATAAGTGAGTTTGTGTGTCAGGATCTCTCTGTGGCACCTTTATCAAGCACTGGCATAAGTATGTCAGCGATCATGTATCAGGTATCAATAAATTATGGGGAAAAAATGCCAAACAGACCTTTTAAGGGCTGGAAACAACTGGTATGTGTATACAAACCTTGCTGAAAAAACCCATTCCTTGCAGAAGTAAGAACTTTACATTTCTTTGTCTCTCTTACTGACACAAAATCGTTAGAATACAAAGAGTATTTCTTTGTTTAGAATTGTGTGACTCTAACGACCTGCCCTAAAGGTTGTATTGCAAACCTACCCCCTTCCTGGTAGAACGTGTAAAATCAAGTACAGAGCTACCAGGAAAGGAGACCAGGTCTTTGGGACTGCTTGGTCTGGTGTCAGTGGATTCAGTTGAACTGCTTTGCTGCACTTTGGCAGTGGTTTGCCTGAATTCATGCAAGGCTGCATTTTGTGTATGTGTCTATGTATATAAATAACAACACTTTATCAGAGTAATTAGCTGTAAAGGCAGTGTCAGTACAGGAGAGAAAGCTCTGGTGTATCTCACATTCCGAGGTTTTTTTCCTCCTGTGATCCTTTATCGCCTGTGTCAATTGCTGTGAAACATGATTCCGTCTTTCCATTTTTATTGTTAGGCCTACCTTTTCCTCAATTCTTTCTTGTAAAAAAAAAAAAAAAAAAAAAAGCTGTCACAGTCTTGTTTATTTGAAAAAATGCCCTTTTCACATTCCTTATCTTAGGGAGACTTTCTGCTCAGGTACCTGTCAGTGTGTCCTTTATGCATTGATTGCACATGGATTTCATTATGTATTTGAAAAGTGCTTTGTCTCCTCGTTCTCCCCCTATGTGTATGTTGTAGCTGCCACTTCTGCATCAGAGAGTCATTGAGTAGAGGATGTTTTACAACTCTTGTTCTAACCCTTTGGGGTATGGTACAAAAAATTGTCTAAATGTGTAGCCAGGATTTCTTCCGTGCTAAACCACGGGACACGGGAAAAGGTGAAAAACGTGTGATCCATAAAGTAAAATGGCAAGTAGAAATGGCAGCTTTTGTTTATTCATAGGATTCTTTAGGCTGAACCTTTTCACTTCAAAGGGAATTGTAAAACAACCAAACCCCTCCACACATACCCCCCCTCCCCAATCATTTGATCATTTATCATTTCGTAGTTTGAGGGCTGACAGCAGAAGAGACCTGACTTGCAAAAGTGAATCAGGAGTTTTTTCAGAATCTCTTGCAACCAATACAAGGTAAAATGTAAAGTATTTCACTACTGGCTTCTTTGTACATCTGAGAAGGAAAAAAAAAAAAAAAAAGAAAAGAAAAAAACAGTTTGGATGTTAGTCTGTGTTGTATATTTCTGCCTCGCTCTTTCCAAGGAAGCATGATCTAGAATCCTTCAAGGAGAAGAAAAATGAATGTCAGTAGAAAAAAGTTGCTGAACTATAGGTGTCTTACCAGGAATTCATAGTACAGAATATGTTTAGGTCTGGATAGCACTGCTGCATCTCTAATACATTCCTTTCTAGCCTCTTTTGGGTCCCTAGCTAGTAACAGCAGTAGGTGAGCAACTCGGTGTGCTTCCCCACTCCCTTACTGCTTTTAAAAGGCGTGGGAGTAGTTTTCAGTTTACTAAGCAAATTCTGCCATCTGGTGATGGCTGATGTACATGTGGGGTTATTGCTTTGATGGAATTTGGCCCTTTGAAAGGGCTGCAGGAAGGAATTTCCTACCATCTCCTTACTTGTCCTTCTTCTTTCTGGTGATAGGACATTCTTTGCATATTATACTGCATTTAATGATTCAATTTTGGACACAAACTTCAGAGACTCAGCAGAGCCACCTCATGCTTTTTCAGCGGCCTCAACACCTGCAAAGACAGCGAGGTGCCTCAGGATGTAACAGCCTTGCCAGTCTGTTACAACTGATTCTTTGCTCCCAGCATATATTTATGATGTTTGTAAACTGCAGCACAGCGGCTCACAGCCTTCTAGCCTTGTTATAGTTCAAATTTGCTACCTCTGCCTTTTCCTTTCCCTCCCCAGTTCTTTTGCTTTCTACACATGCAGTATTTCTTGCCCCTGTTGCCCACTCCAAAGCCATTCCTGGTGCCTTCCTGCTCCCAGTGCCCCACCTGCCATGTTGCTGTTGTTGTCTTCTCTTCCCCTCAACTAGCTCCGTACAACCGGGCTAGCACAGGAACTACGCTATACCTTCCTTCTAATAGGCAGGAAAATTTGATACAGCACAGGGTTCCGGATGAATGCACAGCATCAAAATTGGTATTCATTTTTCCTTGGCAATGGTGGGTAAGGATCTCTTAAGCCAACCAGCCTTTTGCTGCTGCTTCTGCACCAGTATTCCTCGTCCTTCTTCTGTAATCCTGTCCTCCCCCACTGTAGGTATCTGCGTGCCGCGTAGAGGCTGTACAAGTCAGAGCTGGGCACAGAGTGACAGCACGGTGCTGGCTGATTTCTCCAGTGCCCCTGGATGTGCTCGGTGCCCTCAGCTGCGCTCATTTGTTTTGCTTGGTTTTGGGGAAGGATGCAAGGAGGAGAAAGCTCAGACAAGTCAAAATAGCGTTCGTCTAACCTCAGGACAACTTTTTCATCTATCAGGCAGAGGACCTGTTGTTTCAGTGTCAAGGACGATGGAACAAAACGGCAAAAATGATCATGTCTTTTCCATCTGGGTTGTACCAAATCAGGTGTCTGTGTCTAGAAAAGGCCTCCGGTCCCAAATTTACCAACACGTGTCATGGGCCACGGCAGATAGGAGGTGAAAGAAGGGATTTCAGGCAAGGTGCTTAAACAATCCTGTACCTGTACCCCCATAGCTATTTTAGAGAAATGTTTCCTTAGGGGAAGAGTTTTACAACTTGTCATCTTCCTAGTATAAATAAGTTTTGGAAGAATATTTGGCTAAATTGTGTTGAAAGGACAGCTGGCCCAATCAATAGAAACAATTTCAACTTTCTGGAGTGTTTATGCCATTGTCTTTCTTAGTAAACTGAATTTTTCCTTTTTTTTTTTTTTTGTACAAGGTGACCCTGTACAGCTGGCTGCGTGGCACTGGAGCTCTTCAGCAGTTATCAATGTCCAATGACGATCAGTAATAGTTATCTGGGGATGCTAGGATGATCAACATTTATTTATTGGGATAAACACAATGCTTTTGAAAAAGAACTCTTTAACCCTGTTTGCCATCATCCATAGTAGTGATTGACAGATAATGTTCTTCCCCAAAGCCCTTTTGGTTTAATAATAAATAAATAAAAATATGGTTCCTTTATTTAATGACCAGTGCACTGCTGATCTTCAGTGGCTGGTGGCTGGTAAGGACGCAGGTATAAAAGAAAACAAGTTTCCATTATGTCTTTTGAGTCAAACGTAGGCATAAAATTTTGTAAAGAGTTAAAACCCTTAGCAAAATTTCAAAAAGTGTTTTCTTAGTAGTTAAAAGTTTAATAGTTAATGTAAAAGAAAGCTGTTTCAAATATATGGGGGAGGAGGGATGACAACCTTGCCCATGTGCTGTTTGAAACCTGTAGGACGTGCTGTGCAGCCACACCACCACGAGCCGGTGAAGCCTGGTGGGTTGGTGGTACTCTGATCCAGTGGCGAAAGATGCACTGTTTCTCATGAGACAGCCTCTCAAAACATCTCTTGAAATTACATTTTTTATTTGCTGCTAACTCATATAGAAAGAGGAAAATGGTTCTTTTTGCAAACAAAAGTAAGAAAATTACATTTAAAATTTTAATGTCTCTAAGGGAAGAGAGATCTGTGCTGTATTGTTTAGAGGGATATGTCTCGGCATGGTATCCAGTTGTCGGTATTACAATAACTCTTGAGGGTCTCATGGCCTCTAAACAAGGTCACTGCATAGTCTGGGGGTCTGAGTCTTGCTGTCTCTGGCTATAAGCCTTAGTGAAAAATTCATGTATGAAGTATGTATGCGCAGTGTAGGTGTGAAAAGAGGGTTTTGAATTCTTAGGTAGCGTGGTATTGAAAAATGCTAAGGAAATTCCCTGTCACAGGCAGTGTGAGAAACCATTACATGTGTGGGGAGAAACACGCCCCAGAAGAAACATGGAAATAGGGTTCAACAAGGTGATGTTTTTAGAAATACATACTGTTATCTGTAAAAGCGGAGCAAGAAGGCTGTGGTCTGGGAGAGCAGTGAGTAGCTACACTACAGCGACAGACACTAACAGCGCAACAACTTTCTGCATTTTATTCATTTTGATTTCATAGAGGCTTGCTTCATGGGTGTGTGTGCATTTACAGCCAGGGCCTCAGCTTAGTTCTTAGAATAATTTTTTGAGTTTGAATAAGAAGAAAGGAAGTATGCAGATAGTACCTCCAGCTACACAAAGAAGGGCTTTACAAGTCGTGAAGCAGCATGAACTCTCTGTGTTTAAGCACAGGGTTAGTGGAACATTGCAGCACACGTGTCACTGGTGCTGTCTGTGCCAGTCTTACTCTTCCCAGTGTGGTTTAATCTTCTGCTGGACTTCTTGCCTTGCATTGGTGCAGCCGTGGTGTTATCTGGGGAGAAGACCAACACTCTGGAGCAGCAATTTTGGAAGAATTTCAGAAAGCCTTTTAGGAAGATGGTGGTACAGTATTCCTGCATCACAGGGCAGTAATAAAAAAACATTAGAAACATTTCTTAAACCTTTCTCGCTTCCCTTAGAAATGGAATATTTGGCTCTGGATAACAACAAAGATGGGGGTTCTTTAGTAGCAGTGTAGGGGAGAGGACATAGCTCACAGCAGGCTGTGGACTGGCAGCTGACAAAGATGCCCGACTAGATGCTGAAGCTGGCAAACTTCTGTGTGCAGGGTGTTCCTGCCTCTCTACACAGCCATAGCTGGTGGGATGGTGCCTCACTAACGTGGATGTTGCTATGGCTGATGAAATTTGTGTGCTTCTAGTGGCTTTCTGCACTTTTTTTTGCTTGTGGTTAGATAACTAATAATTTGCATTAGTTATGGTGAGGGAGCTTGTGGAGAAGTGAATTAATACTTCATTTATATTAAAGAACAACATGATTGATGTGCTAATTACACGGATACTTGTTCTCAATATTCTACTTTATTACATACAAATATGAAGGCCAGCTGCAATAGCAAACTCTGGTAATATACACACACAATAACAAGGGCAAGATGGATTATTTTTTCAGGTTCATAAAATGTATTTTTTTCGCTGTGTACAACTCGGACAAGAACTGGAATATCTTCTCACTGGATATGAGGGAGCTGGGAATAGGGGTTCCTAAGTACATAGTGCTCTGTTGGTATCCACTGTTCTCCACAAGTGACGTAAGTACACAGAGCAGTAGTTAAGTTTAAGGATGCAATTAATCCTGCTGACACCAAAATAAATTGCAGTAGTTTCTTGTTCAGCTCTCCTTTGCGGGGCTAATTGTGTGCATAAAGTTATGCATGTAACTTAAGTGTTTGACTTCATTACAATTGGAACATAAAGCACAACATAGGATCATATTTTAAAATATCATAGGGACACTCCATTTCTGGATCCTCCTCGGTTAACCTTGTCCTTCCAAATTTGCTCATTTTGGAACACTTGAATCTGTACAAAGAGCCTAAATTCCTCTATTCAGCTCACTATATGTGCAGGAGTAGGTCTTAAATAGAACACTATAAAGCTCCGCTATTATATACCCATGTACATGCATAACATCTGAATTATTTATTATTTTTACGAGAGATTTTAGGTGTGGTTTAACAGACTGAAATATTTTGGTACAGCTACCTTCTGCATTTTCTGTCTTGTGAAGCCTTAATGGACTGAGTACATTTATTTGTACGAGTTTGCAGGTGTAAAATAAATTAGACCAGATATATTTCAGAAGCTTTAAAAACAGTTTAAAGTAGATGTTTCTATAAATTCCTATTTTATTACTGTAATGCAATTATTTTGTGAAATACTATGCAGGGTATTGTTTCCTTTTGCACTGCTGCTTGGTGCACACAGCTGATCAGTGGCATTTACAGAGGGAGAATCAAGCACATTAAGCAACTGTTTGCACAGTGCTATATGCTGAAATACTAAGTCAGTCCAAATTCCCATGAACTTTAATGGTATTTTTTTTTCTTCTAAGCAATTCTCTGTACAAGACCCATTAAATGAACAAAGGATTTCTATTGATTCTGTTAGCTGCAGGGTTTCGAGCATGGACACTGCAAAACTCTATCCATGTTACATGCAAAGGAAAAGAATATTCTGGTATGTAAAGAAATTTCTTGGTGTTACAGAGATTCCTGTGGCTGCAACCCCAAACACTGCTTTGAAAGTGAACCTCTTGCTGCCCACTTACACGCTGTAATGAGACTGATGGATGAAAATGAATTTGTTGGAAAAAAAATTCTGGAAAGACCTGGAAAAGACCCTATTTCAGGGCAAATGGTGCACATTATAGATATGACTCTGTGGTGCACAGCACTACTAGAATTGCTTATTTTTTCAAGCCACATAAGGAATTTTGCAAAACTGGGCCCTGGACTTGCTACAGATATTCCTTTTTTTTTGGTGTGGTCTGTGGAAAAAAACCATTCAACATCTCCACTGCTGGCACTGTGAACTTCCACTACCCGTAACAAACTGCTCTGCTCGCATGATACGATACTGAACAGCCACGTGGGAGAGAGCAGTGTTCCTGTCACCTTGGCTTGATAAGCTCTGCTTGGGTACTGATATAGCTCATTTACTGACCGAGACTCTACTTTGAGCTCTCTGTAGCCATTGTAAGAGATTTTGGACTGTACAGTTGCCATTTTAAGACAGAGAGTTTAAGCTATTCATGCTCAGATTGCTTCCTTTTTTACTCGGCGTGGTAGGGGAACTGATGAGGGTCCTTTTAGATGAGTGTAGCTTTATATAGAGTGGCTCCCCTAAAATCTGTTTACTTCGATTTTTTTTTTATGTTTCTATCCTAGTGTATATTATTATTTTTTTGTGGTGGATTTTTTTTAAGTTAGATGATTTTTAATTAGAAAACGAAACAATATTCATGTTAAAATTGAAGCTAATATGATGTGAAGTATTCTGCCAAGTTGGAGTAATTAATGGTAGCAAAAATAGTCCATGTAATTTCTGATTTAATGGTGATTTAAACTCTTATGTTTGCATCTGTAACATTAGAGTGGAATCTTTTGTGCAGGTTTTTTTTTGCTTTAAGCAGTCTACTTTAAAGTACTTACATAGGAAATGTTATTTAGTGCTTTTAGGATTACACTAAACTAATCTAAGATGTGCCTCATTAGTTTTCCTACTACGTGGAATAAAAAAATTGCCAACATTGGTCTTTAAACTGCATTTTGTACTCCTCCAATTACCATATTGATTTTTTTTTTCCTATGGCAAAGAGTTCTGTTGCACTCTCTACTTCCTAGCAGTTCTTAAATTTACAGTAATACCAAGCTTGCAGTAGACACGATGGGGGTTTAGTCTGCAGAATATTTTGATTAAGTGTAAATGGTGTTGTACAGACGTTAAAACCAGAATGTGTGATGGAGCTAATGCTATAGTTGATCATCTGATCAAGAATTGGCTTTTAGGTCGCTGGTTTTTAGTTAATACAAAGGTACAAAATATTCTTATATTTTGAGTTTAGAGGAACTGGGGCTTGTACTTCAAAAAATCTCAGAAAACTTGAGTAGTCTCTGGAGATATGTCACACATATAGGTACTGTAGAAAAACATACAGACTCATCAATGACTGAATGGTCAATTGATGAGTATCCTGACATGTCATCCAGAAAGATTCTCTAAAGCACCTGTTGGCAACCTCCAATGTGTAGCATGCCAGATTCTGTTCGCTAAATAGCCAATGTCTTGGTAAAAATATGCAGCAAAGCAAATACACTTATCCTCAAAAGGAAAATGTTCTTTGAGGTTGTGCTTCATACCTTTACTTCATGACGAGCAAATCTTGCAACTATATATGTGTGACTTTCTGAATGACCTGTGCAAGATGCAGTGCTGTAGTTCATCCACCTTTTTCTTACAGACATCATTAGTTTTTTAGAGAATAGACGGCACAATAATAATATTTCCTGTAAGTCTGGTCTCTCTCCTGTCAAAAATAAGCAGAAACCTCTCTTCTTATTCATCATGCTCTGATACCTTAACAATACAGTAACATTTACACTTGTAAACCAAATGACTTTATAAAAATTACTGTTGGGGGTTTTTTTGGTAGCATTTGGCCAGATTCTCAGAGGTCCTTAGGTCTCTGCAGACTAGTATTTGTCTGCAAACCAAAGTTTAGGAATCTGGATTTTTTTTTTTTGCTTTCATAGACAGTTATGCGATGCACATGCAGCAGGACACAAAGTGGTGGTAGCAAAATGAAACTGAGATGTTTTTAGTTCTTTTAAGACTGGGACGTAGGATACCAAGCACTCAGAAAACCACACATCTATAACTGGACTCTGTTTCTTTCCATTGGAGTGATGACTTAAGAGTCTCACAGCACTATGACAGGCAGCTTTCTCCCTCTTCTTCCTGCTCTGTGGAAGCAGGACTGTATAGTGTACTTTAATAGTACATATTTGTTACTTCTTCTTAATGAGCACTGATGGAAAACAGCAGTGGGCTTTTGAGATGGATCTTCATTCTTCATTATAGCCCAGGTGTAAGGGAATCAAAAGTCATTTGGAGGCAGGATAAATGCTGACCCTTGAGGGTAGTGTTGCTATAGAATTGCAGTTGTTGAAAATAAGTAATCATTTGAGTTGTTTGGATGTTTTTACCATTCCAGCACAGTTTACATAAGCACTGTCTTTGCAGGAGTCTGGCTTTTGGATGTTTACCACAGACAACAACAGCTAACAAAATGTTACATGGAGGGATAGAAGGTCTTCTTGATACTGTATGGTGCTGTGTTCAGGGATGTTCGTGGTGGCTGGCTGGTTAATAGGCTAACTCCATGGCACAGCAGAAGATTTAGCCAAATATGCCAAATATCGCATAGCAAATGTTCTATAAATTACATGGTCTTAAACAGCTTAACTTTCCCAGTAGGGTAATATTTTTCTACAAGGGATTGTACGTAAATCCAGAGCAGAGCCAGGAACTGCAAACAAACAAAAAGTGACTTGATTTTCCTAAGACAGCATTACTTTGTTCAAGTCTCACAAAATATTTCAGGAATTCGTAACATCCGTTAATATGGTCTGTGAAGATTAATCTATAGAAGTTTTAAGGAATTATATGGTAGAATCTATAATTCTATAAGTCAGTATTTTCTATGGATATTCTCTCTCTGTTATAGTAAACAGAGTATAATATGCAGCTGGAGAGTGAAGCTGGCCTGATTTTAAAGTTCTGCAAAAATAAAAAGCAGATAATTAAGTATCACAGCAATTCAGCAGAGCAAATGGTGGCTTTTCTTGCATTTAAGGTTTTAAAATATGTATTGTGTGCCTTTCTAAAGGATAAGTTTTAGTACAAACCAGTGTAATGGATTGGGTGCAGGAACCTCTTGGCTGAACTCTACAGCCTGCGTTTCAGTTTGGGAATTTGCTTAGGAAATCAGTTCCATTCAGCCTTTTCATTATCAGCGAGGATGATGGAATACAGAATAGCTTATAAAATATGCAGATGACACCAACCTGTGAGGAGTTGCAAATACCTTTCCGTATCAGATCAGAATTCAAAATAAATTTGGCAAATTGGAGAGATGGTCTGAAATCAGCAAGATGAAATTAAATAAAGTGAAGTGCCATATGATATATTTAGGTAAAATAATTTAGATACATAAATACAAGATAGGGAATACCTGTTGAGAAAAAATGGGTAACAAAGTCTGTAATGCATTGGTGTTGCAAACTAAGGAAATGTAATTCTGGAATGTGTGAAGACGGATGTGGTGTCTGTAATGTTGGGTAATTATTCCAAATTGGGGTTAGTGAGGTCTGAGTTGACATATGGTACCCATGTTTGGTCGTGACTTTTAAAAAACTTTTGAAAAATGCATCAGTTAGAGAATTGTGTTTGCCTGATCTAAGACAATGTTAGTAACAACCATCTGATACATAAAGATTTTAAGACAAAACGTAATGAGAAATTGTTCTCTATATTCCTGACAGAAGGATTAAGAGAAATCTCTGTAATTTGCATTGAGTGATGAAGGGTGTGTTTTAGAAAATGTTTTTTGAAGAGAGAACCCCAGAAAAAGCCACCTATAGAGGTGTTGTAGAACCTCCTTTTCAAGGAAAAGTTACTCAAATCTCTATTGGGTGAGTCTACACAATGCTTCCTTAGCACAAAGTGGACTAGATGATGCCTTTCAGCACATGTTTCTGTAATTCTGGGCAGCAGATAAGAGTAGAGCAAATAGCTTGAAAATCTTTCTTCTTGAAATGTCATGGAAAAGTTGAACAGCCTTCTTCAGTGGGGAAAATTGCACAGCCATTGAGGCAGACAAAATACTCAGCAGAGCTTTGCAGGACACCCAGGGTCTGCAGCCTATAATTTAGGGATCACAGGACTAGGGAATTACTGTAATCTTTTCTGGACCTAAAATCCAGTTCTCTCTCATACATATATGTCCGGTTATGAAGATCATCAGAGGAGGAACATGATTCATAAGTATCAACTTTGCCTCTTGGTCCTAACTGTGAAGAAACTATTTATTTTCTTTCCCAAAAGAGTTTCCATTAATTCTGTTGATGGAAGCATTCTTCAGCATTACGGAACTGAAATAGAGCACACAGCATAATACCCTTCCCTGCCTTCAAAAGTGAGACAGAAACACAGGAGGGAAACTGACCTTGAAAAGTTAATGCTTTGGTTTCTTATTGATTTAGAAATGTGAGTTGACAGTTTGATGCTCTAATTGCAAATTATATTTTTAAATATTTTCTTTTATCAACCTGGATAATTTAACAGAATTTACCAACTGGCACGTTTCAAGTAGTTTTTGTTCCAAACTCTTATATACCAAAACACTGCTCCTAATCAGCTGTGAAAAAGCTGCCATGCAACAGAAGGCTGGGAATTGCTAACGGTAACGATGAAAACTAATTCAAACAAGGCCACAGGTAGAAGCTTTTGCAAAAGCAATCTGCATCTTTTCAAGTTGGTCAAGCTAAAATTGCCTTTTAGAAAAGCAGTTTGTCTTTCATTACAAAGGAAGACAAGCAATTATCTCAGAACCCAACAAGTACCTAATGCACAGATCAAAAAATAGGCAACAATTATATATTGAATAGGGCAAGTTGTATGCTAGTTTGCCTACATTGCATTTCCCTTTGCTTCTCTGCCTCTGAAGTGGTTCACAATCACAGGTGTGGCATACAAATATATGGGCTGCTCCTTTGCCAAGGTTTGCGCATGATCTAACCCTGGTTATCTGTAGCCTCTTCTCTGCTGCTCTAGAGAGGTGTCCTGTGAGCTGTGATCTCCCTCAGAAATATTGTTTCAACACTGTGCAGATCTAAGCTAATCTGGTTTCAATACTATTTCTAATGCTGTAATTGAGTACATATATGGGACTGCCTTTCCCTAAAAGAAAGTAATTTAGCATATTTCAGAAAGGAAGTGATTGTAAAAGATGAGTTACATGGTGATGGGTACTATGAATCAAGGTGTAGATCATTTCATCTTTCACTCCAGAGGGAAGATACTAGGAAGGGACATAAATGTTCTAACATGTTAACTGCATCTACTTGTTTGTTGCTACTTTAACTCTCTCTTTTTCCTTTTAGCTTAATTGCTTCTCCTTAAAGAATGCTGGGTACCTAGTAAGTTGACTAAGCTTGAAAAATTGATTCAGATACCTATGAAATAAGAGCTTGTGAGCTACTGGTATCACATGGAATGACTCCTGAGGTAATTAGTTTTTTTAAAAGCACCCTCAGCCTTACAAAAAATATCCCAAACTATTTCATCTGTCTATTGTTCTGTTCACAGCTTTGTCATCATCTAAACTGTATGACAATTTAAATAAAAATCCCCAAACACTAAAAACCACATAGATCCTGCAGACTGAAAATAAGCAGTGCCTTTCAGTGTAGAATAAGGTGGAGATCTGTTAGTTGCCTGCTGCTTTGGTTTAACGCAGGTTAGAAGTGCACTGTTTCTGTAATGTGTAACAGCTGACATTGTGGACTAAGTGATTTTTTTTTTTTTTTTGTTCAGCAGTAATTATCAACAACCTTGTAAGCAAAAGGAAGGAATGATTAAGTAAAGGTTCTTTTAGAAGTGATTTAGATTCATGCCAGTTGTTTTTTAGAAGCATTCTAGATAAAAGTCTTCATGTTAGGTTGCAGAGGTTCGCAGTCCATGGGACTATAACGACACAATTTGCATGTTATTATATAGGTTCTAGAAAAAAATGTCTTTCTCTGATATGATTAAGGACTCTGTCTTGAAAAGGATTGTGTATGTTTTTAAATTAATATGCTATGAAATCTTCAGGACTTCTGGCAGTGAGCAATTCAAGAATGTCCATGTACCTTCAAAAGACCTAAATAAAACACATGCAGTTCAACAGCGTAGTTTTGAAAGTTTTCTAGGATTTGATGCAGGGCCAAACTTTGTTAGGGGGAAAATTATTTTAGACTCACCGAGCATGTACATAATCAGATCTAATGTGGTAAAACCTAGGCAGGTTACAACACTCAGCTATACAAATCAGTGCTTTTTGATAATTGCACATAGAGTGGATAAACAGAAAGAGAACAAAGACAGAGCACAACAAAATGGAATATATTAATTGATCACTTCAACTGTGTCCATATCTGTGAGTTATAATGATGCCTTTAGTACAGGTATTTGTGGAAGCATTGTGTGTTATATGGAGTGTTCACTTTCTGAATTTGATTTTTGTTGAGAGGAGAGCTGGTTTTGCCAAGTTAGAAAGTGTGTGAATTTATTCCACTCCACAAGAATAAATACGTTTGCTATTGCTGCACAGCTAAGATTTTGTGTACATGGTGAACAGAATAAGTAAATTGACTAGCACTGTAAATTATGAAGTCTGGGCCTTTTAGAGATATGCATTTAAGTTTCTGGAAGACTATTTTGAATTTATTTTCTACAATGTACAAAGATCTGCTAGGCAGCCTAGAAGGTTAACTTTAGGTATGTTGAGATCTTAGCAAGTTTTCTTCCTCCCAAATCCTGAGTCAGCGGAGCTTGGGAAGCAGCCAGGAATTTCACTAGACAGGACAGAGATTTTTAAGCATTGCTGTGAGTGAGATCTATCACTGACTTCCAGACAGGCATTTACATAAATGAAACAAAAGATATGAGCTTTGTGCTATGGGTATTTTCCCCTACTTCGGTGCTTTTTGTGGTTTTTTTATCTTTTTTTTTCTTTATCCTTTTGTTTGTTTTAGCTCTTATTTTCTCTTCTGAAAGCATTTTTCTGTTTTTCATTTTGCCATGAAAAGATAAATTTTAAGACCTCGAACAGGAATGCAAAGCTTTTCAGTTATGCTACCTTCGCATAATAAAACATTGAATTAAATGTCAGGGTTATAATTATTGCTGAGAGTATACTGGCAGGTGAGACTGGATAACTCAAGCCAAGATAAAAAGGTGGTAGAAGTGACTATATTAGAGACATGATACTCAAAGAATACGTAGTAGAATAAGTTGTAGCAGGCGAAATGATGGATTAGGCTTTTGTGATGTGATGTGTTTGGTTTTAATTTACTGGTGGGTTAATCTTGGGTGAGGGCCAAACGCCCACCCAGCCTCTGGCTCGCTCCCCCTCAGCAAGGCAGGAGGAGAAAATAGGCTGAGAAAGCGCACGGCTTGAGATAAAGACCAACGACTGTCATGGGCAAAACAGACTCAAGGAAATTTGATTTCATTTCTTGCCAGTTAAAATACATTTGGGTAGTGAGAAACACAGACAAAAACATGAAAGCAGCACAGCACCTTTCCTTCCCCTCGCTGCCCAGCTCCACTGCTGCTGCAGACCCCTCCACCCTTCCATGAGGGTGGGGCAGTTTCTCTCTCCTGCTCGATCCTCTTCATGCTTTTCCCCTGCTCTCGCATGGGCTCTCCCCATGGCTGCAGACCTTCAGGAAAAGTCTGGGCTTTCCATGGGCCACAATTCCTGTCAGGAAAATCTGTTCCAGCATGGGCTGTCTGCAGGCGATCGCCTGCTCCAGCACCATGGAGCTCCTGCTTCTTGGACCTTGATGTTTCTCTCTGGTTTTCTTCCCTCCTCCTCTCTCCGTACAGCATTTTCTGCCCTTTCTTTAATGTGTTTTCTCAGAAGCGGCACCATCATCACTGACAGGCTCCACCACATCCCGCAGTGGGGCTGTGCAGAGCTGGTGTGAACTGGCTGGAACCAGCTGTGCCCGGCCTGGGGCAGCCCCGGCCCCTCCTCACAGAAACCAGCCTGCAGCCCCCCTGCAGCACCTTCCCAGTTACACCTTGTACAAAATGCTTCTGTTGCCGCTTTTTTTTCCTCATTCTCACCCCCACTGCACTGCCACTAGTTAGATAAGGAGGAAAATAAGAGATGTGCCAAAAGGTGTGGTAAACAAAGGGATTAACTGTGCGTTTTCCTGTCACTTCACAGAAGGTGAATAAGTTTTAATGACTGCCTGCTACGGCCTTTCGGTCCATCCTGAGGTAAAAATCAGCCTTTCTCTTGATCTGAATTTTTTTGTGTGATCTTATACCCTTTTTACCTGTCATATTTTTAGAGACTGACCTTGTTATAATGAAATCTGTGGCGTGTGGTTGCAGAGGTGAGGACACAGCGCCGATCCTCCACACGCAGCAGTCGCGCCTGGGACCGGGCTGGATGGTGGCGAGTGTATGGCCTCAAAAGCTGTTGCAAACACAGGAGGTGAGAAAAATGTGCTTAGGTTGTGCAATCTGCCCATCCATTGCTTCAGAAACTGTTCCTAGTGGCTTGGTTAACTTGTCTTGGGTCTTGGCGTGACTGGCTAGTGAGCAGCAAAATTGGGACTGAAATAACTTTTTGGCTTTTACATATTCTTTAGATTTTTAGGGTACAGTCCAGCAATATAATGAGCTATATGTGTGTGAACAATGTAACTGGATTTAGTAGGGCTGTTGATGGCCTCATATTTAGGTACTTACTACTTGTTCTTGTTTGAGGCCGTAATCAGTAGCCATCCTCTAGAGTTCAGTGCATCCTTGCCTTCAAAACCCGCTTTGCTCTTCCATTCCAACACACCTAGAGAGCCTGATGGTAAAGGAAGAAATAACTGCAGTTTCCCAACAGTTTCTGTTATGAAACGTGAGTTTTTCAGCCATTATTAACTTCACCCAAATGTAACTGCACAGACAAAAATTTCCTGTGCTAGGTATTGTGTGTAAGGCTGAATTTTTGTGAAAGAAAACGTTAGCTAAAGTGTTTCTGTGACCAAGAAAAAATGTGTATTTTTTGTTTCTTTTTTAATTCTTGGAGGAACTCTGCTACTCTCATACTTTGGAGCAAGAAATGCAGCAGAAGAGCTTCCTGGTCTGAAAGCAGCAGCTGGCATTACAACAATCCTCTTTGCCAGTATCTGAGAATGCAAACAAATTTGATCAAATAATGAAATTCTAAAAATTACATATTGCAAGTGATATTCAGTACAATGCTGTATTAGAATTTGGAAGCTAAATGTTGTCTATATTGAGAACATACTTTTCTGTACAAGTCCTATATATGAAACCATAGAAAACTGCATTTTGTCCTTATTTCTGCCACAGAGCAATTGGGTGAGGCTGGGTAAGTTGCTTAGAGGACTAAGTTGGTCATTGATTTTTGAATTCTTCATTCTCATAGTGCCTAATTTTGAGACTATTTAGCTTAGCTTTTTATTTCTGGACTCTTCCTATTCCTGCAATCTCCTGAGATCTGTAGGAAGCTGGTAAAAAAGACTGAGTATGTGGTAATTTAGTGAGATATTTTAAGCCACTAAAATGATTTTTTAAATGATAGGGGGTTTTTCTATGCCTTACTGTTCTGCATCTGTGCAGTCAGGTTTAACTGGTCATATGCCTTAGCAGAGATTTGAGGTAATGCTTTTATTGTTTTATAATTGCCCTTCACAGCATTGTCTGTTTTGTGCATCGAATGAACTGATACTCAGTAAGAACACTGCTACCTTAGGGCTTGAAGGGACCTCGAGATACCGAGCAGTCCATTCTCCTAACCTTGATGGAAGTAATCTACCTAGGCAACACGATAGGTGTGCTGAGAGCTTGACGAACAGGCTAACGTTGCCAGATGGCTATTGGTTCCAGTGTTTCAGAAACCTTATTGCCAGAAAGTTTTCCTTTGTATCTAACTGAAATCTCTCCTGTTTCAGTGCAGTGTCGTTAGTGTTCGTATCAAAACAAACACACAGTTAAGGTTATGCAGACAGCTTTGGATTTAACACTTTTTAACCTGAAGGTCGACTTTTTTATGTGTGAAATGATCAAATGTAGTACATACTGAGACTGAAAGTATTTTGCATCTGAAGGTACCATATTTCTATTTATGGTTCAGTCAAGATAAAGTAAAATAATGGATGATTGTTTTGAAAGCAAATTACTGGGAGTGCTATGTATCTACCATGGCAAGTGCTGAAGAGATGAGAATGTCGTCTAATACTGGAATGAGCTGTATAAACATGGGTATTTAAATACTCACCAGCAGCAAATCTCTGTGAGGTTTTTTTTGGGTTTTTTTGGTGGTTTTTTTCCTTTTTTTTTTTTTTTCTTTTTCCTCCTGTCTGAGTCTCCTCTGATCCCACTTCTATCTCAGAGGAGGAGGAGGAGAAAACTAATGTTCCTGTCACAAATGTTCTATTATTGATTTTCATTCCAATCTACCCAAAGTCTTCTGTGCTGGAAATAATTAGACCCTGCGAACAGAGATGAAGCAAAAATCTATACAATGCTGGATTGCCAGAAATGACGGCAAGGGTGCCTAATTAATGTTGCATATAGAACGCCTTTTGGATGAATGGGCTTCCCTTTCTCACAAGCAGCTCAACAGTGGTTGTGTCACAGATTTGCTGTTAATTAAATAGTGTTCACTGTGTGCCTGTAAAAATGGTGTGGAGGAAAAAAAAAACATTGGACAGTGGCAGCATTTTACAAGAGCTCTGCAATTAAAATAAAAGCCAGTGAAAAATAAACTTGTGGGCTTCATTCTGATGACAAGATATTTTCTTCCATATGAAATTCACTTTATGGATTGTCATAAAGTTCTTTAGGAACCTCTGGCCACTGAAGAAGTTTGGACATTTCAAAAGTTGGAGTGGAAGCGTGTTGGGAGGGTTAGGGATGGGAAAAATCCTGGGAGCTCAGGCGGGATGAACAACAGCACAGCTGCAGCCAGCCCAGTGGGTAAGGACTGATCAGAAAGTGAGTCAGGATCTGGAGGAAGCCAGTAGATTAACCTTTCTTTGAGTGAAAGGTGGTCTGAAGGCAATTTAAGTAACACTGTGTAACACATCTTGAACTAAGAAGGCAGATATTTAGGATGAATGTAACAAAAGAGAACTGATGGAAAGTCTTCACAACGGGCATACACTCAATAGCAGACATGCATGGGGAGGAAACTGTAGGGTATCTGAAATAGATTAAGAGAAAAATGTAAGCTGTATCCATATGACACTGTTTGCTTGTTTTTTTTCCTCTAAGTAACACAAAGATAAAATTGTTCCCAAAACAGAAAAATCCAGTCTTTTAACTGCATCATAGACATGCCTGAATTGGTGATTAAGCTTCCTGCAGTAGCATGTGCTGTCAGTGGTTTTGCAGCGGGCATCCCCTCCTCCCTCTCTAGTCTTCCTGAATCCTCTTCTGTTTCTTTTTCCCTTGCCATTCTCTTGCTGCATCCAGAGGATCTTGGGACCTTGTTGCTAGAAAGAAAAAAATGCTCCTACACTGGTGTCGTTTCTCTGTGGTGCACGGCAAGGTGGATGCCAGTGAGGAAGGTCCTCTATGTCTTAGAGGCTGAGAGGAGAGTGTGTGTAGCAGCCCTGATGGATTCATCTTCATAGTTATTAGCACACTCATTTTTCTGTGAAGCAGGTCTCCTTTTTAGCAGTCCCCAGAATAACAATGCTATGTGCCTGTGCATGCTGAAGGAAACAGCAATGTTTACGTAGGGAGTTTTGGCAAGTCGGAGGTCTCCGATAGGAGAGGGAATCTGGGAGACTTGGTCTCATGCTGTAATTTGCAGGCCAGTGGCATGCCTTCATTCAATGTTTAATTTTCTCCTTTCGTCTCTATTCCCTCCTTGCTCTTCTCGATGTCTGCTGTGACCAATCTAAGTGATACAATTGCTCTTTGTGCATCTCTGGAGAATTTAAATAGCATAATTCCCTCCTGTTTTCTCCCTATAAATGCAAAGGAAAGTTTCTCTTCTTCAGGCAAAGATAGAAAACATTTTTTTTTCTCTCTAAGAAACTAGAGAATGAATAAAACCCAGGCTCCTTGGCTGAGCAGATAAATTCAACTAATGAATCTGTAGGAATCTTCCTACACTGTGCCTTAAACTGCAAGAATAGATGTGTTTTCTGATGAAAATCTAGTTAACATAAATATGGTTTTAACATGGAATTGATAGAGGGAATTATTTTTCACAATACAGTAGAAGCTGTGGTTCTGGTTTAGGAATTTTATGAAATAATTTGAGTGCAAGAAAAAGGTACTATTGAAGAAGATATTTTTATAATAGTGTGCCTTCTAAGACCTCTTTTTCTTCCCACTTGGCTGCTTAGCAGTGTTTCTCTCTACTCTGATTATGTTTTAATATGTATTTTTCTCTGCAAACTGTCAGCTCTGATGCACAACTGAAATAGGTGCACACACAAGTTGTGATTCCTCTCCCCACTATTGCATTTTGATTCTGAACTCCAGATTTACTCCATTTAAATAATCTACTCCTGGGATTTAAGTCATCTCCTAGACACTTTTTGATGTTCAACAAATAGTAGAGCATTACAATAATTTAAATCAAATAACCAAATCCATATGAAATACACTACTTGTTATCTTTCCAACAGATTTATTTTCTTCCCTGGATCCATTTTGAGCTGCACTGCAGTTGCCAAATCAAAAATAAACCGTGTTTTCAGTATAGGGGTGTGATAAGTGTACGATTTCCATTACGTCCCAGTGTGCTACATAATAAAAAATGAAAATATGTAACGCATTTTGAGTATAGAATTGAAATGGATTTTCTGACCTAGTCCCAGTGAATAGGTGCTAAAGTGATGGCAAAGACTGTAGCTCCTGGACTGCAATTACCATTTGAGTTATTTCTCCATGGTAGGAGACTTTAGACCTGTGGGCACAATGATTAAAAAAAAAAAAAAAAGGCAGATAGTCCTTTTGTCCTTTTTCCCTTTGGCCATCAGCAGCAGGCTGACACTGCAGTGCTTTTGAAGTTACTTTTGAAAGAGTGATTCACATGGGTTCTGCTCGTTCGTATGTTATCAGGTTGCATGTTTGTAAGGACATAATCTAACAATGTATTTTAAAATGTATTTAAGTGTTTTAATCAACTGGAACTTTAAGAGAGTGTGAAGACAATTCAGGTTTCACAGAAGTCAGTCATGTTTTGTTGCTTTCTTCAGTAGCAGCAGAAACTCCTCTCCATAGCATATATTTACATTCTTACGAGCATAGAAAGCATCCCTGCTTGTTCGGTCCTTCCAGAATTGGAGTCCTCTGTAGCTGTTGCCCTGAGTTAAATGAACCTCCCCGCTGTGTATTTCACATAAAATAGAATTGATACAGAATATTATCTGCTTTTCTTTTCTCTTGTAGCTTGGCTTTACATCCCTGAAAAGACATTGCAGTCACTGGCAGTGATGACCATCTCTGGAAAATGTGGGCTTTTCTGATGGGAACATCATCATGACAGGTGAAGGTCACACTGATTGGCTTTCGGGCTCTGCTTCCATCCAAGGTTAGTGCAAACAGTCCCCTGAACTAGCACTAATCCCTTCTGGGGAGTACTTGTTTGCTCGTTCTTTGTTCACTGGCCTGCTTTGATGACTTTCTATTCTCAGTGTTACCCTGCACTCTCTGCTGAATTTTCAAGCATGTAGATAAATGTTCCTCTGACTTTCGGTGTGTTGACTTAAGATTGATTGCTTTTAGTATTTTGTACATCTTAAACTTTGTCCATGTGCCAGTGCACGTAACAAGGAGTAATAAGCTTTTTAGGTCTCGCTGTATTAATTTTTTCCATGTTCATGCACTATAACAAACAAGGTTCTATTATTAATAATACAGAAAAGCTGTTTTCTTGTACTAGGCATTATTTGTCATATGACTAAGAGCATTTGAGTTTATGTAGAGAATAAGAATCTAAGCTTTCCTCCTTTCTCTTTATACAGATTTAAAGCTGAATTAATAAATGAAGGTGAACATTGAAAATAAGAAATAAAACTAGGGTCATGGAAGTAGGCCAAACATGAACTAGATTTCTTGGTCATTCTGTTGAAAAATAGAATGCCATTTTACTCTCTTTCAATATTAAAAAAAATTCATTTGTTAAGATAGTCTTTTACATGTTAAAATGTTTTTTTGCATCAGATTTGTGAGGCTGCAGTTGTGATAGAGTTCTTTACTATTAATATAATAAAGGTCTGCCAGACTGCTCACCTGAGACTCGCTTATGAAAGAACATTATTAAACCTCCAACTTCGTTTTTTCATTGTATTTGTTTTATGAAGCAATATTAGCCCTTTCCTTTATGAGAACGAAAAGTATCCTGTTTAATTTCATGGTTCCTCCTGACCTCTGATACTGTAATGAGTTAGCAAATGCACAAACAATCCTCCAAACACAAGAAAATCCCCTCCCTGTTTTCAAAACCTCAAGAACATGGAGTCATGCTTTTTAGGATGAATTAAACATGCACTTAAATCTTTTCTTGCATCTTTTTCTCCTATGAAACATAGGCTTTTTCTCAAGATGCTTGTGGTTCACAATGTTCACTTTTTCATGTACATGTCCTTAGAAATAATTTAATATATTTTAAAAAATAGAATATTTGACTTAATTACATATAATACAGGAGGAAATAAATGGAAGGCTCAGCTTCTTATTTTAAGATGATAGTAAAATTTTTCTATTACTGAATGACAGGTTGCACAGAGGTTGTGAGCATGCTGGACATCCTAAGTGTAACTTGCAGATAAACAGAATGCTGCCTTACTCCTTACCTGTTATGAGTATAAAACTCATCACAGGGAAAGAAAGGGAAAGGCAACTAGAAGAGCATGTTATCATTTATAAAGCTGCTGGGCATGCTAATCAGATTTCGATAATGCAGTGTTACCATGACACCCGCTGACTCAGAGACTCAAAACTATTTTCTCATTAGTCTTTGACCAGAATACAGTCCTTTCAATAGGCTTTCCTATTTCTCATTCAATTATTGAAATTAAAATGAGTTGAGGTGCATCATTATTCTCTTGCAGTATAAATTG